>NW_026267417.1:51916-55051 GCF_000697945.3 Frankliniella occidentalis | reverse complement strand
TGTTTGGGGACTGAATGAGACCGTTTGGGGACTGTTTGGGTACTGATTATTTTTGTAAGGGAATTGCCCAACATTCTGGCAAAGGTCATTCCAAGACCCCTGACTGACAAAACATTTTCACAACAAGGAATTCAAGCGATAACAAGTTTTCTCAAATCGCAAACAGACTCATCATCAGTTGCTCTTAAAAACCAGTCTCCAGTGGCCAGCTGAGGAGACCGATGCATTTGCTCAACTGTGCGTGGAACACAAGGACAAGTTGGCACTGACAAATATTTCCAATGATACGTGGAAAGAATTATCTCAAGGACTTCAATTAATTACTGTTAAAAAGTCCTGACAACTATGTCGAGATAAATTCCAGCAAATGAAGAATTTCTTTGAAGTCAGTCTATTGCCAACTGGTGGTTTCTTAGGAAACACAAAGTGGGCATATCATCCAACTTTTTGTGAAATATTCGACATTCCTGAAGATTACCACACAGTGGTGGGGAATGCCATAGACAAATCTCCCCGAAGTAACCCTACATCAGGTCAGTCTTGCATGCTCTTATTACCTGTTTTAAAATTATATGATAAAATGGTCAAAATGTCTATAAATATTTGTTTTTCTTACTTAGCCCGCATATGGACACATGAAAAAGTTCTTTTGTTTGTACAAGCCTAAACATGCTTATTTTATGGGGTCCAAATCCACCCTGAAACATATTTTTTTATGGGCTCAGATCAGTAATGAGATGAAGCAATTGAGTGCTGAAGTCAATTCGAAACAGTGGATGGACCACCGCATGGGGGTTCTCAAGCAAAAAATGCATGATGAGAAGCTTAAAATACGTGGCACTGGCCGGTCCCCAACCAAATGGGAATATTATGATGCAATGCTGGATATTTTTGGAGGTTGCGCCACTCTTAGTGCACCATTTTGTGCACCCTTAAGAATTCTTTCCAGTAAAAATAGTGGTGTAACCTACCAAATAAGAAATGATAATGAAGCCCTTACCTCCGGTGGCAGGAGTGCTGGAGCAGGGCGGGCTGCTGCTGCTGCTGCTGCTGCTGCTGCTGGAGCAGCCTGCTGCTGCTGGAGCAGCCTGCTGCTGCTGGAGCAGCCAGCTGCTGCTGCTGCTGACGACAACAAAAACCCCTCCCTCCACGACAACGGCTGTGATGCTGACGACGACGACGCGGTGGGAGTGGAGGGACTTGAGGTTCCAGGCTGGCTCAAGAACCTCTCCCTCCTCGCCGAAGGTGTATTTAGTGACGATGCCGATGCCGTGGAGGTAGAGGTGGAAGTAGAAGTAGAGGTGGAGGCGAAGGCGGAGGTGAAGGTGGAGGTCGGCCCCGGCCTGACCACATTCCACCCCGCACTGTGGGTGCCGCGCACACCTGAAAAGTTCCAAATGGTTTCAGCAATGAATACACAAGATACGTGCCAGGTTGTTTTGATAATCGCGCATCAAAGTTTTCAAAGCAGAATGGTGGGCTAAAAATAATGAACCGGCAAGTTATTTAATGTGTAACAACTTTAAAGAATGCAATTTCAGTCAAAAGAGAAACACGGTATATAGTTATGCAATATCCTTTTCTAAATGCGACCACCAAAACAAGGCCAAACATTTCTTATTGGTTCAGTTACCCTCATTTTTCAAAAAATTGATGAATGGATTTCTGGTTTGGCAATTTTGATATTGACAGTAGTATAGATTACCCCATGTTGCGCGCGCCATCTTGATTACCCCATGTTGCGCGGGCGCCATTTTGAAATTTGGGGGGTGTCGCCCAATATTACCCCAAGTAGCAGACCCTAACACCACCTAACCTAACGATGGGGTGGGTCTTCCCGAGGCGAAGAGAATAGTCGTACGAGTAGGGCATCAGTCGTCAGAGTTGCCGTTTTCTTTTGTTCTCCGGGGTCCCTTCCCGGAAAGTCCACCGGAGCGGCCTCCAGGAGTCGTACGAGTCGTCACGGGTCCTCTCGGGGTCCCCCAAAATGAGTCGTATGAGTCGTAGATAGTCGTGAGAGTTGGCACGGCGTGGCGGAGTGTGGCGTACTCCCCCCTACCTCCTCTCCCTAACTCCCCTCCCACCACTCCTCACGGACTTGTGATTTCGCGAGCCAATCGTCGAAAATTTTCTAAGTGTCGGTCAAAAGTTGTCACTTCAAGTTGACATCAAGTTGACTGGACGTTTCCAGTAGTTGTGAACAACATATCAAAAGATGGGAACACATTTTTTCGGTAACTTTATGCACTTGGGTTGGACTTACCCATTTTCGTGCGTCTTCCCACTCCCCGTATTTATTTCTAAATGTCACCAAAATTATGAAACATATCATGTAACGTTGTCTGGGTGTGTCGCGTTAGGGTAAAGAACATATCAAAAGGTGGAAAACTTTTTGGCGCAATGTGCTTTTACAAGTTCTTTACGCTTTGCTGTACGTTTCAATTCGCGCGATTCACGCGCGCTTCACCCGGAAAAATGGCAGGGCGGAAGCCGGCCGGCAGCCGCAGCCTAACCTGCAACTTGGCCATGTGCTTGTCGTGTTGTTTGTAAACAGAGTCAGTATTTTCTCAGATTTTTGTAGTTTTTAACTATTTCTCAAAGTTTGAGTTATTTTCCCTTATTCACTCGGGTATAGTGAATTAGTAGAAATGTTAGCAAAGCGATTGAAAAGACCGAATTGTTTAAAACAAATCAAATCTGAAAGCCAACCCCCTGCAACTCTGAAGAGAAGTTTTCTTCCAATCTTTTCACACAACTTTGTAATAGTCAAGGCTACCCTCAGTTATTTTAGTGGTTTTAGTATTGAGTGCATTTCAAGAAACAACATGCAGAGAAAAGTGTTGAACTTCTGTGTGGACCCAACCTGATCTACACTCTGGCAGCCACAAGGTATGTACTTACTTGCATTGTAGCACTATAAGTGTGTTTGCTTTCTTTGCTCTTTGGAGTCATGCCTTAACAGTTCCCTGAAAAAGGCCCATGTCTAATGTAAATTTTAAAAGAGTTTAACTATTATATTGATCTGTTCTTAGGGTATCGACCTGCTAAACTTTTCAAACAACATGAAGCGGCCCAGCCAGTATGAAAGATGAGACCAACTTTATGAAAATAGGTGAGTTGATCTGGAATGTTTAC
>NW_026267417.1:49643-51077 GCF_000697945.3 Frankliniella occidentalis | reverse complement strand
ACTAGACTGTCCAGGCCAAAAGTCAAGTTGCAGGTATCGTCGCTCCCCGGGTCGGAATCGATTCTAGGGACAAAACTAAGGTTTACGTGTCTCAGGGATTTTCAATTTTCGAAATAAAAAAGGTTGCGCCACGGTCTCGAAGATTTTCGATTTTCTTCAATTGCCTCAAGTACTCTAAAATCGTATTATCTCACTCGGATTCGGCCGTGTGAGGTCGCCCACACGCTTACATCATCTCTAGACCTTACTTATGAGGAAAGCAGACCCTTGGCCCTTCTAAGGTGTGTTGCCTACGTTCCACGGGGACGAAAATGGTCGCTTTTGTGTCAAAATCGCCGTTTTTCGAGGTTTAACGGGCTCCACAAGCCACTTCAGCCGTCCGGGCATTACTTCTATGGTACCAAAATGTTAGTCTAATGTCCCCCTGTTCAGGAGAGCGCTAGGCGGACCGTGCGGGCAGGTTGCATAGCTACCAGGGGCAACAAACCATTTTGGAGCGTTTCCGAAAAACGAATTATGCGGGTAAAAATCGTTTCTTTTCAACAAAGCTTCGACCCGGGCGTTGCGGAAGGACACGAAATGTACCCCGCAGTTTCACTGCACCCCTCAAGACCGGTTGGGGTAGGTTGCCTGGCTACCAGGGGCAATAAACTTCAACAATATTGTTTTTAGAGAGCTAAAAACTTATAGAACGAGCTTTGTTAATCGCCAATCACGTCTGTAAGGCATTTCGAAGGGGTTTCTCAGACCGTCGTCTCGCGTATTTTTATTATTATTTTTTCACAATTTTTCACGATTTTTCACGATTTTTTTCTAATTTTTTGGGACGTTTTCCTGATTGTTTCTGATTTTCAACGATTTTTGCCGATTTCCGACGAAATCCTGCGATTTTCGACGATTCTCTTCCCTTATGAGAAAAATCAGAAAAAATCAGTAAAATCGGGAAAAAATCAAGAAACGAACGTACATGCTTCCCCTCGCGAAGCGCACATGTCGACCTCCACCTGCACAAGGCTTATTTATCACAGGATATGCGGAATAGCGCGAATGAACGGCAATATAGTGCAAAATAGACGTGACATCCACAAAATATAGAAATTAGTGACGTGTCGGCGCCGCAGGACAGGCCATATGTATGCCAGGCGTGCCGTGACACATCGTGAAGCCTGTTACGCGAGACGACGGTCAGAGAAACCCCTTCGAAATGCCTTACAGACGTGATCGGCGATTAACAAAGCTCGTTCTATAAGTTTTTAGCTTTCTAAAAACAATATTGTTGAAGTTTATTGCCCCTGGTAGCCAGGCAACCCACCCTAACCGGTCTTAAGGGGTGCAGTGAAACTGCGGGGTACATTTCGTGTCCTTCCGCAACGCCCGGGATGAAGCTTTGTTGAAAAGAAACGATTTTTACCCGCATAATTCGTTTTTCGGAAA
>NW_026267417.1:48098-49593 GCF_000697945.3 Frankliniella occidentalis | reverse complement strand
TTGATAACTACACTTCACCACTGTTGATTCAAATCTGAGTACAGAATGAACTCTGGGTTCACCTTATATAGGGAAGTTACGGAAAGTGCAAACCATTCAGTGTTACCAACTGCAAGTAAATTTAAGTATTTGGATTTTTCGTTCTTACTGAGGTATAATAATTTTGTAATTTGAAAAAAATAAATAAATCGAGCAGTAAGACATGCTACATCGTACATATATTCATGATTTTTCATTAGTTTTTCATTGATTAAAAATAGTAATTGGTAGAACATGGTTGCCACAAAATTTTCATTTCCAAATTCCCTGAGTTTTCCCTGATTTCCAGACCCATTCTCCCTGAATTTCCCTGAGATTCAAGCACCATTCCTGGCAAAGTGCAGGGGCAAACAAATAAGCCCACATGCAAGCATTTAAGCGTACTTGCCAGAAATCCTTAGTCTCATGTAGAAAACGACCGCGAGCGAAGCGAGCGCTAAAGATTTTGGGTCAAAAACACCTCGCTTGGACGTCAAAATGTGTGTTTGACCTAAATGGCGAATAGAATGCAGTTTGCGGACCGATCAGAACAAATTTCCCTGACATTTTTTCATTTTCCCTGAGTTTTCCCTGATTTCCCTGACTGTTTTTTATTTCCCTGAGTTTTCCAGGTTTTCAAGGTTTTCCAGAGTTGTGGCAACCATGTAGAAGAAGTAAAAGAAGAAGTTCGAACTGTCGATTGCTCTGGCTGCATGCCATTCGGTCTTTTCCGGTTCTGGTCTGGTGCCAGGCGGTCGCTCAGTCGCAGTCCAGACGGAGGCGTGGCCTGGGTGGGTTAACCTCATCGAGCACATGGGTTTTCGCAAGTATACTGAGTTTTGCCCTTCTGGTTTAATGGATCGGCGTGTGCGTGCCGACTTGGTTTTGCTTGCCAAGCACCACTGCAGTTTCAGCTGGGGCGTTGAAACTGTACTCCGTCTGGCTAGCCCCGAGTTTCGTCGCGATTAGGAATTTTGTATTACTTTTGTCGTTAGTCATATAAAATGTAATTTTTACCTCTGTATTTGCAATTCGAGCATTGAAGGTGGTGTTTGTAGGAAATGATGAAATTTGAAGATGGTAGTGTAACCATATTTTGTAGGGATTAACCTGTACGTTGCGTACTCTTTCTGACTAATCTATGTTTGAGTGAAGTTATAGTTGTCCTAGTGTTATTTTCGTACTCTCGGCTTAAGCATTATCATTAGACGATGCGGTGAAAGTAATGTTGGGACAATCATAAATGGGAGTTTATTAAATGATTGTGTTAGGCTTTCGTTGTATTTATCGGAATTGAAGGAAAATATGTAGTTCCAGTTCAATAGGAAAGAAATTAGTGTGTTTTAGGATTCTTTTGATTGGTGTTTTGACCAATGTGGTTGCATATGTACTCTTTCTGACTATTTAATCTCTTTGAGTGAAGTTATAGTTGTCCCAGTGTTATTTTTATACTCTTGGCTAGGCAATTTAGGTAGAC
>NW_026267417.1:37704-42328 GCF_000697945.3 Frankliniella occidentalis | reverse complement strand
GGTCTGCTTTCCTCATAAGTAAGGTCTAGAGATGATGTAAGCGTGTGGGCGACCTCACACGGCCGAATCCGAGTGGGATAATACGATTTTAGAGTACTTGAGGCAATTGAAGAAAATCGAAAATCTTCGAGACCGTGGCGCAACCTTTTTTATTTCGAAAATTGAAAATCCCTGAGACACGTAAACCTTAGTTTTGTCCCTAGAATCGATTCCGACCCGGGGAGCGACGATACCTGCAACTTGAC
Organism: Frankliniella occidentalis; assembly: GCF_000697945.3. Classification (NCBI taxonomy): domain Eukaryota; kingdom Metazoa; phylum Arthropoda; class Insecta; order Thysanoptera; family Thripidae; genus Frankliniella; species Frankliniella occidentalis. Next base: position 42,083 of record NW_026267417.1, on the reverse strand, counting down.
TTTTGGCCTGGACAGTCTAATCTTGTACCGTTTGGGTGCTAGGGGGCATTTCTTGTCAAAAATAATGTAAAATGGGGAAATAGTCTATTAAATCGCAAAAAAATACTTCACACCGACAAATTGTAGATACACTTCTGTTAACTCGTCTCGGGTGTCAGCGCCGCAGGCCTAGCTATATGTGGGCCAGGCGCGTCGCAGCGTAACAGTGTTTCGTGAGGTATTGCGAAGCCTGTTACGCGAGACGTGGTCTGGCGTACATATAGCTAGTATATTTGGAGTATCATCACACTATCATGACTAGAACTGGCAGCTGATCGGCTGAGCGATTAGCGAAGCCTATTACTCCAGTGATCAAAAAGTTTCGCGTCTGTCTGTCTGTCCGTCTGACTGTGCGCACGATAACTCGAGAACGAATAAAGCATTCCGGTAAAGCTGAAATGCAGAAGAATGCGGGGAAGAAGAAAACGGAAATCACTATGCTTTAACATGGTGACTTCCGTTTTCTTGTTCCCCGTATTCTTCTGCATTTCAGCTTTACCGGAATGCTTTATTGAGCTAGCGACCTGGGATTTTCAGGGTCGTTTTGTATCACAAAAAGACAGATCAAGTACGAAAAAGAGCACTCAAAAATTGCTCAAAAATTGGATTTAAAAAAAAAAAAAAAACACACAGGTCCCCAAAATGACGTTTTTTTAAAATATTTTTTTCATGTTTCCTTGCGGGTAACTCATCACAGTAGAGCCCTTTGGGCGAAAATTTCGTCCGTTTGGCTCTTCTCAAATGTTTCATGGTCTCTGAAGGGTCAACTGGTTAAAATAAAACCCTGTGGAGCAATAATTGTGACTTTGGGGGCTGAAGGCCTATTTACGACTCTTTCTTTTGCCCGACTCGGGTGTCAGCGCCGCAGGCCTAGGTAGATGTATGCCTGGCACGTCGCAGCGTAACCGTGTTTCGTGAGATATCGCGAAGCCTGTTACGCGAGACGTGGTCTGGCGTACATCTACCTAGTTTATTCTTTGATACAGTGACAGAGTTTTGCCTCCTCGCACAAGTAATTCTTTAACCTTGACATTATCATCACTGGAAGTGGCATGGATTTATCTTGAGACGTGGTTTTAATCCGTTTTTTTCCTTTGAGCATCACCGCCATACAAAAAGTTAGGCTCAGATCTAACTTTACTCTCTCTAGTAGAGCGTCTTACTGGAACAACATCTGACCTGCAACGATAACGTAGAATGATTTGTCTGAAATCACACCACTATGACAGCATCTTTTAACGTTATTAAAGTAGCATACCTTACTTGTCAGGAGGAATGGCTACAGCTTGGTTGTCATAGGTCAGGTCCGCAAGGCGTTACATAACGTTAACAAAATGTAAATTAGTCAAAATTGCGAAAAAAGAACTAAAAGAGTTAATACAAGTGACAAAAGGGGGCAGTGAGTGCGATACAAGTGACGATTAACTGAAATACCTAAAGAAATATTGTTTTGTGTACAGATTTACGATCCAAACAGCTAAGAAACCCAACTAGTACCACTCCGACACATACTTAACGACTAACAACTTCCTGACTTGAAAGTATTTTAAAATAAGCACATCGGTTGTAGTCTTATCACGCACCAAAGTAGAGTTACTTTAACTGACTTTACAACGAAGAAAATTATAATTTCTTTGTCACCACCTGGCCGCCAGATTCCCACTTCTTTCCTGTACGTCGGTGAGAATTCACGGCATGCTGCACGCTGTACCTTATGAGAAATATGAGATAGCTGAAACGGTTATCCGAATTCTGACAAACCTGATGACACTCTTTGAAGTGTTCGTTTCTCTTCTATCGGTGATTTGGGACCTCGATATAGTATTGCGATGTGTCATAGAGATAATTAACGTAAAACATTGGTGTTTTGACCAGGTTCTATAAGGTTTGAGCGATAATGACGAAAATAGACAGTAAAGCGGGGTCGGGGATAGCGCGTTTTGCCCATCTTACTGTGTATTACTCCTTGGGAAACCTACCACCTCACCCCCGCTTCAACCCTAACAACATACAGCTTGTAACACTTAGTGGGAAAAAACAATTCAATGCTGATAAGTAAAGGTGTTTGGGAGAAAAGTAAATGATTCGGTAAAACTTGAAAAAGGAGTTGAAGTCCGCAATCAGCAGCTATGAAGAGAGTCATCATTAATTTATTTATAGAAGTCACAATCTAAGAGAACTGTAGAGAGCTACAATAATTCTTTCCGTAAGCTGCAATCGAGTTCCAACAGGAGTTATGAGGGGATTAAGAGAGATACTCCTCTTAATAAACTGGAAGAATTCCATACGTCTGCTTACCAGGACTTGGGCCCTGTCTCTCGGTCATGACTTGAATGAAAGCGTAGTTGCTAAAGGGTTTAGCACTGTTTACAAAATATTTTGTATACAATGCGGAGTGTTCCATTTATGGTAACTTAAAAACGAGAGTTGAAACTATTCATAGTACTCTGCTTTTCCCTACACTAGTGCTGTTATTGTCTCTCTTATTAACTTTTACAAAAATATATGAGGTCATCTGTTGCTGATAATTTTTGCTTCCTGTGTGCCGAGCAGATTTGGTTACCACTAGAATTCTTCAATCTGGAATGTTTTAAGTGTCTCCTGTAAAATTAGGGTTGATGGACTTACGCGCTTATGTTAACTCATCAGTGTTATGGCCTTTTATGATGTAATGGTGCTCGAGATGTAACTAATTTAGAGAATATGTCCAATGAAGAACTAGAGAAAGTTGTAAAGTATTATGGTGATTTGATTTGTACCATTCATCCTGATGTCCCCCTGGCGTGTTGCATCCATTTCGGAATTTTTTGTCAGAAGCCACCAACATACGCACTGATCTAGCTGAATTGTTGAACAAAGTTCAGCGTCACAAATGTACAACTAGTTACTGCTTACGTTAAAATAAGAAAACTCATGAAACAGAGTGTCGATTTAAGTTCCCTGTCAAAATGAAAGAGTTTACAAAATTGGAGAAGAATGAATGTGGTACTATGAGCTGCTTACAGCAAGGAATGATGAGCAGTTAAATTAATATAATGCTTATACTATACAATCGTGGAGAGCCAAAATGGGGTTCTCTCTTTGCCTACCAAGAGAAGCTTTAAAATCATATCTTACCAAGTATGTTACTGAATGTGAAACTAAGTCTAAACAGATGAACTCATGGAGATTGTGTTTGAAACAACAACTGAAGATAAGGCTGCCAAGGAAGCAGTGACAAGTTTGTAGAATCAAACTTGTTGTGAGCATGATTACCCTGCCCAAGAAGTATGCAATTAAGTAATGGGATTAGAGTTAGTTTCTAAAAGAGGTCGTGATATTGGTGCTGTGCAACCAAGGAATGATGTATGATTAATGGACTTATGTTTCGAAGAAAAGTGGCACAATGCAATCAACATTTATTGATAAATATAGCAATCGTTCCGATTAATCGTATGGCAAGTGGTTATGGGAAGTTGCCCAGAAAGTTCATATACCATTGAGTTAAAAGTGCTCGACGAATGTTATTATCATGGTTTATCCAAAATTTGAAGTAGTAATGATGATGTTAGGAAAGAAGACTGGTTCAGACAGCAGGTGTTGCTGTAGATGCCTTGGAGGAAGGGTGGAAATATGTTTGGAATTGAACTTACTTGGAAAGAATTGTATGAAAAGTACCAACATCAAATTTCAAAGTTCAATTCAGTGCTAAATATTGGCAGCATTCAATTTGACGCTGAAAATGAAGAAACATTGGATGAGTGTGATACTATCCGTGTAGTTGAAGTGTATATGACTGTTGCCTCCATGGGACCATCACGTTGCATTTTGGAAAAGACGGATATGGGTAATAGGGATATTGATTTGATTTACGATTTTAATTCTAGTTGTATGTTACAAAACAGAAGTCTTTCTAATGTAAGATCCTCAGCCAAATTCATTTCTGATTGAAAAGGTAGGGTACAAACTGCTGGCAATCAGTCTTTAATGCCAAATATAACATTCACTGACGAACAGTCCCAATTTTAGAAAGTTATTTTGAAAGCAAATCAATTTTATCAAGGATGGCGATATTGGTAGTTCCCAGGGTTGGCAAAATAAATTAGATTCAATTCCCCTGATGATAAGGTTCTTCATGGGGGCAAAAACTTTATGGGCAGAGTTAAAGTGGGGACTTTATTGCTGGGCAAAATTAAATCCACGGGGCAAAACTCGGGCACTTTTAAGGGCTAAATCAAAATAATTTTGTCATTGGGTCAAGAAAATTAAATCTTAATTCTAAGCATATTTTATGTAATATGACTTTCATTTTTTCATAAAGTAATTGTCTTTCGGAAACAGTGTGGAACTCTCGTCTATTA
>NW_026267417.1:33319-37654 GCF_000697945.3 Frankliniella occidentalis | reverse complement strand
AGTTCAGTTCAATAGGAAAGGATAGTGTGAGTTTTTTAGGATTCTATTCTTTAGTGTTTTGACCAATGTAGTGAGGACACTCTTTATTGATCCAAATCATTTACATTATAGGGATGTAGCTGTATCAGTGGGCCGTTTACATGGCACAGTTTAATGCGATTTCTGAAGCGATAGACTGCTGAATGTTGACATACTTCCTAGCAGTTCAAAGGTTGATAAAAAGGGATAAAAAAGTTTCCAAACTTTGAAGCTTCTCTGTGATTTCTGTGCACAAATCTGACATGAACATATCTGCAGCTGGCTTGTCAGTTTCCAAACTTTGACGAAGCTTCTTTGTGATTTCTGTGCACAAATCTGACATGAGGAACATATCTGCAGCTATCAGAAGATCCACCATAATGTTATCATTATCTTTTTCATTTTGACTTGAAGTTAGCTTGGCATTTTATGAGGGGATTAAGATTTTTTTGACAGGTTACTGTTCAGCTGTGCTGGAGTTGATACAAGTTGAATGGCACTTCATCGATAGATATGTGGAGGTAGATGTCGAGTTCCATCTCAACCTAAGGAGGGGGGGGGGGTCTTTGCTATGGTTTTGCTTCATGTTAAATTTAATCATGAGTAGCAATTTCATAGGGGACCTCATCCTCTTCTAAGGTTGATACCATCAATATTTGGATTTGATTTTGAATAAAAGAGCTTTTTACCATGATGTATTATGTATTTTTTGACATTGTTTATGAGTGCAAGTGTAATTGAGTTGTTTCTGTTAATTGAGTGTTGTATTATTGTTGAATAAAAAAAAGAAATTGTAATTTGTGTTCTTTAACCTAAATGTAGCTTGGTGTGACTCTTTTCATTTTACAAATTTTACATTCCAATTACTTTTATATCACGTTAGACACACTGAGGAACACATGATTTGCATCGTTTAATTCGTTTTTCAATTTACATCAATGAATTCACCCTTCTATTAACAGATTATGAAGAGAATAAATTTGAATTTGTACAAGTTCATAATAGCATACTTGCTGTATTCAAATTTGCTGCCTTTATCGCCAGCTGTTAGCCAGACACAGTGGGGGAAGTTGGTAGTCTTGAGTCAGTCAAGAGCTTGTAGAAACTAGAAACTAGAAACTGAAGTTAGCTCTGGTGTTAACCCCTTTTATCTATCATTTGGTCTCTCCTCAAACCGGTGTTATCTTTAACCCTTTCATTCGTTATCCTTGCAATACGCCCGGAGGGCCTTTGCTCAGCCAACATTCTCCGAATGCTACTAGTAATAAAAATAAAAATAACAGGAACTTTCCCAAATAAGTCAAAGGAATGGGAGGATTACCTGAAAAACGACGGTAAAAAAGAGGAACTCTTCTTGTATTTAGCTGAAGCGGCACTGAGCATTGAAACAGAGGTGGGAATCGGACCCGACCGGTCCCCGGCAGACGGAACCGGCCGAAAAAGGACCGGTCCGGGGTCCGGACCTCTCTCCGGTCCGGTTCGGTTCTGCCGGCTGGGGACCGGCTGTCCAGGCAGGCGGCAGACTGGTGGGAGGGGAAAGGAGAGGAACAGCCGCGCACTGGCTGCTGGCTGGGCTCGCTCGCTAGCGCATCCGAACGCGCTGTCCATCTCCCTCGGACTCGCAGCTAGTGCACGGGTGCGACAGTGAGAGCGCCGGCAAGCGGACGCAGCCCTCGACGACGACAACCGAGACCCGGTCGCACCGTCCAGCTCTGCCTGATCGCCCGAGCAGATGGACAGACAGCCACAATCCGGATTGGAACTAAGTCGGCCTGGCATGTCTGCCCTCCTGTTCGGGCGAACAGACAGAACCGGTTCGAGGGTCCGGCCGGGTCCGTTTCCCACCTCTGCCGGCAGGCCAAGCAGGCCCGGCCCCTGCCGAACAAAGTTGCCGGCGCAGCAAAGCGGAGCAGACAACTCCGTTTGGCGGAAGGGCGGGCCTGCTTGTTGGCTGAGCAATTAGCGAAGCCTATTACTCCAGTGGTGATCAAAAAGTTTCGCGTCTGTCTGTCTGTGTGTTCACCTTCGAACTCGATCTGTCTTTTTGTGGTACAAAACGACCCTGAAAATCCCAGGTCGCTTGCTCAATAGGGTGTTCCCGCTATCTAAAACGGAAGTGAAAGAGAACAAACTCACTGACTTATCTGTTTCCGCATGTTCAGTATGAGAAATTACCACGGTAGTTTGATCCGATTCTAACCTCTCAAATATGGAGGGGAGCTCGAAACTGATCTGGCAGTTTTCCATACTAGAAAGGGCGAAGTGGCACGTGATCAGGACGACCAATCAGAGCCATTACGGAAATAGAAAAGTCAGTGAGTTTGTTCTTTTTCACTTCCGTTTTAGATAGCCTGGAACACCCTATTCGTTCTCGAGTTATCGTGCGGACAGACAGACAGAAACAAGCAGGCCCGCCCTTCCGCCAAACGAAGTTGCCAGCTTCGCTTCGCTGCGCCGGCAACTCCGTTCGGCAGGGGCCGGGCCTGCTTCGCCTGCCGGCGGCGATGGTCGGGCCTGCGGCCCGACCATTCCTGTCACGCGATTTGCTGTAGAACATAATCAAATGATGTAACGGGCCTTCGGCCCGCAAAGCCCGTCGTCCTTAAAATTTGCGCCGTAGACACGAGAAAGGGATGTAACGGTGAAACACCGCGACTACAACCCACCCTTCTGCTTAGAAAACGTTTTTTGGGGTGGGGGGAGGGAGTTTCTTACCTCTTTTGCGGTTCTGGGCCTTCTTTTACATTTAATTGTTTACTACAGCAATTTTTAACTTATTTTCGTCAAACAAGACCCTCTAGCGCGTAAACGGTTAGAGATAGAGCCAAACGGACGAAATTTTCGCCCGAAGGGCTCTACTTTGACAAGTTACCTCTTAGGAGGCCATCCAATAGTTTCGGAAAATAATAAATTTATTTTTGGGCCACTTTCGTGATAGGAACTCCCTCTAGCGCATAAACGGTGAGAGATAGAGCAAAACGGACAAAATTTTCGCCCGTAGGGCTCTACTTTGATGAGTTACCCCTTAGGAGACCATAAAAAATATTTTTTTTTTCTGACTTTTTTGACCTACCCCCTTTCCTTTGATACGCCCTTTCAGCCCCTTAGGGTTGGTTGCCAGGATTTGCCGTAGGCGTTTCGTTTACTAGGAGTCAACCTTAAGATACCCTGAAAATTTGAAGTCTCTAGCACATCTCCTTCTAGTGGAACAGACAGACAGACAGACACACAGACAGACACACAGACATTGATTTTAGGGGGGTAGCAAAAAAATCGCGACATTCGGTCACGTAGTATTGGTACGATTTCAAAGGAGTCATTTCTCCACGCCTGAGGTTAGGTACAGTAGAACAACCCATGCCTCACATTTAATTCCTTTTCGCCTTTTTGGCTGAGCGATTAGCGAAGCGATTAGCGAAGCCTATTACTCCAGTGATGATCAAAAAGTTTCGCGTCTGTCTGTCTGTGTGTCTGTCTGTCATCACGATAACTCGAGAACAAATTGAGCTAGCGACCTGGGATTTTCAGGGTCGTTTTGAGTCATAAAAAGACAGATCGAGTTCGAAGAAGAGCATTCTAGCTCAAAAATTGGATTTTTAAAAAAGCAAAAACCACAGGTCCCACAAATAATGTTTTTTAAAAACATTTTTTTTTCCAGGTTTCTACGGGGTAACTCACCAAAGTAGAGCCCTCCGGGCGAAAATTTCGTCCGTTTGGCTCGATCTTCAACCATTTAGGCGCCACAGGGAGTTTTTCACGAAAATAAGCGAAAAAATGTTCAACCCTGCATGCTGCGTCGAAGTGATGGGAAGTTGACGGGCCAAAGGCCCGTATCTTTGTGTGCATTTTTGTGCTTCAAGACTCGGGTGTCAGCGCCGCAGGCCTAGGTAGATATATGCCAGGCGCGTCGCAGCGCAACAGTGTTTCGTGAGATATCGCGAAGCCTGTTACGCGAGACGTGGTCTGGCGTACATCTACCTAGTTGTATGTCTCCGTGCAGTTTGGAGGTATGACGGTGCCGGACGATGCTGGACTATTCTACCTTGCTCCTATTGTCTAGATTCAGTTTTCTTTTCAGAATTCATTGGCTGGGCGATTAGCGAAGCCCATAACTCCACTAACCGGAAAAGTTTCATTCTGTTTGTGTGTCTGTCTGTCCGTCTGTACGCACGATAACTCGAGAAAGAATTCAGATAGCGACCTGGGATTTTCAGGGTCGTTTTGTATCATATAAAGACAGATCGAGTTCGAAGATGAGCATTCTAGCTCAAGAATTGACTTTAAAATAAATCAAAGACCACAGGTCGCAAAATATAT
>NW_026267417.1:21479-25301 GCF_000697945.3 Frankliniella occidentalis | reverse complement strand
CTTCCACCAAACAAAATTGCCGGCTCCGCTTCGCTCCGACGGCAACTCCGTTCGGCAGGGGCCGCGCCTGCTTGGCCTGCCGGTGGCGATGGTCGGGCGTGCGGCCCAACCATTTCTATCGCGCAATTTTCTGAAGAACATAATCAAATAATGTAACGGGCCTTCGGCCCGCAAAAACCCGTCGTTCTTAAAATTTGCCCGGTAGACACGGTGTAACGGTGAAGCACCGTGACTACAGCCCACCCTTCTGCTTAGAAAACGTTTTTTGGGGTGGGGTGGGGGAGTTTCTTTCCTCTTTTGCGGTTTTTAGTCCTTCTTCTACAACTAATTGTTTACTAGAGCTATTTTTGTCTTATTTTCGTCAAAAAAGACCCTCCAGCGCCCAAGCCGCTAGAGATTGAGCCAAGCGGACATTTTCGCCCAAAGGGCTCCACTTTGACGAGTTACCCAGGAGACCATTAAAAAAATATTTTTCTGAATTTTTTGCCCTGCTTCATTTTCTTTGATACCCCCTTTCAGCCGCTTAGGGGTGGTTGCGAGGATTTTGCCGTAGGAGTTTCGTTTCCTAGAAGTGAACCTTAAGATGCCCTGAAAATTTAAAGTTTCTAACACATCTCCTTTTAGTGGAACAAACAGACAGACACACAGACAGACGCGAGGTCATTTGCATAAGCTCACTAGATAGCTTTTCTAAAGCAGAAGGGCGGGCTAAAAACTATGAAATTAAGAGCTGAGGTGACTTGATCAGTTTACGAAACAGATACAAGAATATGGTGTAGCACTTATAGTGCAATACAAGCACGAGCACTCGTGCTAAACTGGATTGAAACTTTTCGAATTATGTTCTACTTCATGAGATGATAGTTACATTTTAAGAAAAGCACTTCATTTATAATGTCTGAAGAAGGGCTGAACCGTAACATATTTAAAATCTGTTTCAAATAAGAGAATGTCCCCTTAACGCTCCTTTGGGCCACGGGTCGGCTAGCATAGCGACAGCCAATCTGTACAGAATATGATTTTCCCCTTATTGTGTTTCCAATACTGTAAAACGTCGGTGTCTTTTGCTAGCCTCTCACAATCATTATAGTCTAGTGGAGTCCTAGTGGGACTATCTTTTAGAGTTGGTGCAGAATTATTATTATTCAATTTCAGGATGCTTTCGAGTACATTCTCCTCGTCAACATTGTCCTTTTCTGATTAATTTTCTGTTTCTCCCTCCAAAGCAACGTTATCGAGCCTTACTGATGAGTCTTGAAGGTATTTTTATGGCCCTTTTCCTTTCTTCGGCCGTGAGAAGGCACTTGTACCGAGGGTCCATGAAGACCGCAGGGAGGAAAACGTCATATTCTAAGATGCCTGTCTCTCTATGCTTTATAGCATTAACAACACGCCTGGCTAGTAGTGTTCCCACCTTTTCAGTTCGAAGTAAGCAAGCCTTCCATTCGACGTAATACTGACCTGCGGTGAGGTCAGCCGCCTGTAATTTCTTAGTGATCCTGTCAGCGGGCTCCAAGGCCCTACTGTAGGCAACAACCTGTCGCCACTGCCGGTGGCCGGCCTGCCTGCCTGCCTGCCGAACCCAGCGAGAGTATAACCACGAGACTTGTTACGAATCTGTCTCGCTATCCACTGGGCCAGAGTGGACGGCTGCTCGGAGCCAGCGGCGTCTCGCTCTCAGGGACCCCATGCCCCCATGGGGGATGTCTTTCTAGCGTTCTTGCTCCATGGACGTTCTGGCGTTCCTTCTGCGTCTTCTTCGCGTCGTGCACGCGAGAAAAACGCCAAAATTACACAGAGAAACTTCTACAGAACGTCAGAATACGCGACAAAGACGGAAAAAGAGCTCGGACTCGTGTCCAACTCGTGTTCAACGTGAGTCGCCCATCACCCATCAATCGACCGCGGCTCTATCCGCTGCGGTCCCGGTGTTCATTTCGCGTTCTTCAGCCATGCTAAAAGCTACTTTAGGAGGCACATAGGAGTTATGATCTTTTGCATCATGTGTTTTTTTAAGGGGTAGGATAACGCGAGATAAACGCGAATAGTCTCTAAAGATCTTTACCCGGGGTACACTGTAAAAATTAGTTGTTAAACAAGCAGGCCCGCCCTTCCGCCAAACGGCATTGCCAGCTGCGCTTCGCTCCGCCGGCAACCTTGTTTGGCAGGGGCCAGGCCTACTTGGCCAGCCGGCGGCGATGGTCAGGCCTGCGGCCCAACCATTTCTGTCACACGCAGATGCATGTCCCATCAGTTGTCTAATTTGGCTTTAATCATCACATACCGTTTAACGAGCGCAGCATTGTTCAATAGGTGAAAATAAATGAACAAAGCGATTTTTTCTAATGATTGTAAACTGGCAATAGAAACAAAATTTAAACGTCTACATTTTGAGCTCAGGTCGTAAGCTAAGAAAAATTTCGCTCTCTTTGCTCGCGGTTTTCAAGGTTTATACATCACTTATTATCTCAATTCTTCACTGGGCAAGGACAATACTCAAATGTATTCGAACTGATCTATTTGTGCCCTTGTCAACGTCAAGCCTGATAAGGTTTTTATTCCATGTCTCGACCCTCTATTCATACGTCATCTTTACCCCTTACTTTCGATTTTTTTTGTAATATCTCATTACGGAATTCCTTTCTATCAATCTTTAGGGTAGTAGAGATGCAGCGGGACGGGTTGAATCGGCATGTCTCTTCTTTATGTGTGGTAAGGAAACAGTATAATAGGCGAGGGGGAAATCACTTCAGATCAGAGTGTACGAGTTAGTACGTTAGTACACGTTAGTACACCCTATTTTTTGCGTAGTTTTTCATCATTTATGCAAAATTACGTTATTACGGCACTATTACGTTTGATTTTTACCATTAGTACGCGTTATTACGCTGTTAGTACGAGTTAGTAAGTCTTTAGTACAGGCCTGGGTGTACGAGTTAGTACGGAAGTGATTTCCCCCTCGTCGATATGTATATTATATATATTTCTCGATGTATCTTAACACAAATATCAGTCAGTCAAAGAATCACAAGAAAAATCACAAGATAGAAATACTCTGACTAGAGTAATAAAGGTTCAGGTTCATCTTTTGCCGTGTAATGTGCAAGAGTCAGGCTGGCCTCAGAATGCTTCTCCTCTTTCAAAATTTGACTTAGGACAAACAACAAGCAAATTAGTTTAAATATTATTTCCTGGGTACAAATCAGGGAAAGTGAAATAAAGGAGGGGGGCACTGTTTTTCAACGAATGTGGCGTCACATTCGTTTAATTGTGAATCGCGTTACGTTCGTTTAAATATTGTGTCACATTCGTTTTAACGTAAATCAGCCAATCCAGGGGGCATTGAGGCATAGATTTACGCTGAAACGAATCCCGACGCAAAATTTCCTGTACGCAACTAGATTGCTTTCAGTTCGCCGTGACAAACCTAAAACGTACTAGTTGCGACCCTCTCAGCGAGTTCGCGAGTGATTCGCCCAAGTTCACAAACGGTGCGCGGATGTGTCATTTCGCGCGCTTTGTCGAACACAGAGCGAACATAGTTCGTTTTCCTGTGGTACGCTGCCAGTGCGCTGGGTGTTCGCTTGAAGTACGCCAAATGTTCGTTTTCAGTACGCTTTAGACGAGGGGGTTTTCACTTGCGTAATACAGTGTACACCGAAACTAGGTATAACGCGTAATGTAATACCGAAAAATAGGAAAATGTGCCCTAAAATGGTAGAATTTGAGTTGCAAAGCTTGTGTAAAACTGGCGTAATACCGCGTAATACACGTAATATGTAATACACTGTACACGAAAATTCCGAGTGAAAACCCCCTCGG
>NW_026267417.1:9461-9874 GCF_000697945.3 Frankliniella occidentalis | reverse complement strand
TCGTCTTCAAAGCCGGCCTCTAAAAGGTGCATGACGGGCAGGACCGCGCTCGCAGTAACGTACGTGTCCACAGATAGATTTGAACAAATCTGCTCCACTGGCTTCAGGGCTAAGATAACGCTCCGCAGCACGTACATGGTGGTAGGCCCTGATAGAAAAACGCTACAGTTATTCAGTTATTCTCTGCTGGAAACAAAGGGGACTGACCCCAGCCGTAATACTAGTTCGTTTCGGGTAGTATGATGCACACTCTGGTGCAGGCGGGTTTGCCTACCCGCAGCGCAAGGCAGGGCCCTTGGCCAAGGCCGCTATGCCCCATAGCGCCTCACGAGCAGAGGGAGAATGCAAACCCGCCCGCCACCCGCACCGGCGCGGGCGCGGGGGCGGCGCGGGGGTGGAGTGTGGGGCGGGGC
>NW_026267417.1:449-5661 GCF_000697945.3 Frankliniella occidentalis | reverse complement strand
TGTAGCGCAGAACTCTTCCTTAGCGTCCTATACATCGGCCCGAATCGTCAAAGTTATTTAGCCCCACCGGCAATACACCGGAAAACAGGAAGTTTTGGCTACTCGCTAGCAAGCGGCGCCCGGATACTGTTTGAAATGAGCGCGCTAGACCAGGGTGGGGGAACCGTCCCCGCTAGCCACGCTCATGTACGCCTTTTCCGCATCGATCTATGGCAGGATTGTTTCGTTTATAGCAAAAGGTCAAGAGATAATTTAATTGGCATCTGATACCTGCCGTACTTTTGGCTGGAAAAGGCACACATGAGCGTGGCCGGCGGGGACGGTTCCCCCACCCTGGTCTAGCACGCTCATTTCAAACAGTATCCGGGCGCCGCTTGCTAGCGAGTAGCCCAAACTTCCTGTTTTTCGGTGTATTGCCGGTGGGGCTAAATAACTTCGACGATTCGGGCCGATGTATAGGACGCTAAGGAAGAGTTCTGCGCTACATGCACCCCAAAAATATGAACGTTGGTCTCCGTAGGGCCTAACTACTCCGGGATTCTTTAACTCTCTCGCAAGGTCGAACGACACGGCGCACGGCCACCGGACAGGTGGTGTTCGAAAGAGGGCCCCCTGGGTTACATTTGATGTGAATATGACCAACCTGCGCCGCGCGCCGCCGCCGCTACATCCGTCCGCGCGCCGCCGCCCCGCCCGGACCCCACGCGGGCCCAAATCTTTAACGCTGATGCGCGGTGAGTTCCTGACATCGCAGAGCGCCCGGACAAAGACCAACGTAATCAGCATTGTATTACCTTTCAAAAAACCCACCGATGGAGTTTTCGATCTATTTTTGGGCCAGGCTAGGGGGGGGCAGGGTGGTGCATTCGAGTTCGAATTTGTGTTAAAGATGTTGTGTTTTCTGGGATTGACGATGCGTGCATGCCGCCAGCAGACACCGGTTTTTCTTGGAAGTGGCGCTGAAAGGAGAAGAGGGTGAGGAGGAACACTGTCAGAGAAAACCACAGCACGAACTAGTCAAGTCCTTGCCTGATCGCATTGTAGTGAGTAAGGTACAGTATTTTGAGGTACAAAGTACAGTATCCCTTAACATCGAGTCTTATGGGCACTACAGCAAAAAAAGTACAACGATCTTGTATCTTGTCACTACAAACATACCGTCCTTTTGCTGTACTTTGGTACAGTTTTTTTGACAGTGAGGGGCGTGTGCCGGTGCATTCAAGTTCGAATTTGTGTTAAAAATGTTGTGTTTCCTGTATGCGCAGTGGGACATGTTGGCAGACGAGGATGCCGAGTGGGTGGCGGCCAATAACGCGGCCGCCTTCTTCGACAACCTTGCCGAAGAGGACGTCGCGGCCGTGGAGGCCGCCAACGACGTGCTGGAGTGTCAGGGTCCATGACGCCGACGCCCCGCTGGACTTGTCCGTGGCAGCGCCCGCGGCGGGTGCTGTTCCCCCACCGCCGCTGCACTGGGTGGCGCCTCCTGTCGCCCCCGCGCCCCCAGCATGTGAACTGCCTCTGCCCCCGCTGCACTGGGTGCGGTGCGGCCACCACCCCCCACGAACGGCGCTGTCGCTGGGCCCTCACGGGGATCAGCAGTTGATGATAAAGATGAAAGTACATCTGTATGGAATATAGTTGTTGAGCTCCTCCAGGTGCCGCCGATGCTGCTGGTGTTGGTGCTGATGCTGACTTGTTACTGCCGAGGCTGCGTCCCGTTGCTGTGCTCCTCGTCCCAGAGGCTGGTGCGGTAGTTGAGCATGAGCGTCGTCGGGGAGGGCAGGTCGGGCAGCGCGTCGGAGTCTGACGTTAGCACGTCGAGGTGCAGGTCGCGGAGGGCAGGCAGTGAGAGCAGTGCGTCTTCATTGCAGCTGCTCACGAGGCTGCTCATGTAGTTGCTGCCCAACCTCCGAGGTCTCTTTGCTGCTCGGACGGTGCGTCGCACTTCGTGTCGTGCATCGGGAGCATAATGCTGGACTGCGTTGAGGTCGCGCAGTGCTGGCAGCGGGGTGGGTCGCTGTACTAACACTCACATCTGTTGCAGGACTCTGCTCTCCGTGAGGCTGCCCGGCGCAGCGTCCTAAGAAGAAAACAACTGCTCAGCGGGGGGAGGAAGGTGAAGCAGGTGGTGCGGCCGGAACAGCTCGCGGCGGCGCTGGCCGAGCCTGTCATCCAACCAGCCCTACGCCAGGTGGCTGAGGACCGCCCCTTCTCCCCAAAGAAGTCAGTAAGATGTCAAAAAAACTTCTGAAATGTTACTGATCTTTATTATCAAACAAAACCTAATGTTACCTTTTTAGCCCGCTCTTTTGCTTAAAAGCTATATAAGCGGGCTTATGCCATCGCCTCTGTGTTCAACTGTCTGTCTGTCTGTCTGTCTGTTCGTTTCCCAAGAAGGACGTGAGCTAGAGGTTTGAAATTTTCAGGGTATTATTGTTGTCACTTCTGGTCAACGAAACGGTTGGTGCAAATCCTGGCAACCACCCCTGAGTGGGTCTGAGGGGGTAACAAAGAAATAGGTGGTGGTCTAAGAAGTAGGAAAACAATATTTCTTATATGGTCTTCTAAGGGGTAACTCGAAAAAGTAGAGCCCTTCGGGCGAAAATTTCGTCCGTTTGGCTCTATCTCTCACCGTTTAGGCGCTAGAGGGAGTTTTTGTCACAAAAGTGGCCCAAAAGTAAATACATCAATTTTAGAAAATATTTGATGGTCTCCTAGGGGGTAGCTCGTGAAAGTAGAGCCCTTTGGGCGAAAATTTTGTCCGTTTGGCTCTATCTTTCACCGTTTACGAGCTAGAGGGAGTTTTACCCACGAAAGTGGCTTAAAAATAAATATATTAATTTTAGAAAACATTTGATGGTCTCCTAAGGGGTAACTCGTGACAGTAGAGCCTCTTGCGCTAAAGTTTTGTCCTGTCGACTTACAAAAGGGAGTTTTTCTTACCAAACTGGCCAAAACAGAAATATTTTTACTTTTTCAGAAGTACACTTCTGTCTGAGAAGTATGCCGTCGGTACA
Source organism: Frankliniella occidentalis (assembly GCF_000697945.3). Taxonomy (NCBI): domain Eukaryota; kingdom Metazoa; phylum Arthropoda; class Insecta; order Thysanoptera; family Thripidae; genus Frankliniella; species Frankliniella occidentalis. The sequence goes on along the minus strand of NW_026267417.1, from coordinate 2,644 downwards.
AAATTTTCTTCTAAGCAGAAGAGTGGGCTTATTTTATGGTGGGACATCATTAATAAAACGTGTACACTTCTATGAAAAAAAAAAAAAAAAACATAAGCTAACATCAATAATGACTTAGAAGGGATTTGGCATAACTTGCATGTATTCTACAAACTGCGGCACACATAGCCAAAGATGTTCAGCGTATGAAAAGAATACTTCGTTTGTTGAGTTTTGATTACGAAGTACACAGAAAAGGTACCTGGCAAAAAGACGGTCTAAAGCGAGCCGTCACTCCAACGGGCCGAAGGCCCGTTTTCGGATAGAAGATGTCTTACACCATGAAAATTCAGAAGGGACGGGCCGAAGGCCCGTCCCAAACGCCGCCGGCAGGCCAAGCTGGCGGTGGAGCGAAGCGGAGCTGGCAACTTGGTTTGGCGGAAGAGCGGGCCCAGCTTGTTTGTTGTAGGATGTCTTCAAGCGCCTGGGGGGCATCAGTCCCGCAGCATCTCCCCCAAGTGCATCCAGACAGGAGATCGAGGAGCGGGCGAGGCAAGCCATGCTGCAGCGCCGTGCTGAGAGTCTTGCACAGAACCAGCGGCGACGGGACGCCATGGCGAAGAAGAAAGTAAGTGTGTGCGTGTGTGTGGATCTGTGAAGGTGTGTGTGTGTGTGTGAGAGAGACTTATTTTGTTTCTATTGTTTCAGGACTCAAAAAAGAAGTAAACCATGTCCTGTGATTATGCCCAATGAGGGCTTTGTGATTCTTATCGTTTTTAGCCCGCCCTTCTGCTTTTAAAAAAGCATTAAAGTGGGCTTATGCAACCGCTCTCGTGTCTGTCTGTCTGTCCGTCGTCCGTGTAAGAGGAAGGAGATGAGCTAGAGGTCTACAAATTTCAGGGTATCTTAGGGGTCACTCCTGGACAACGAAACGCCTGGTGCAAATCCTGGCAACCACCCCTAAGGGGGTGAAAGGGGGTAACAAAGAAATACGGGTTGGTCCACAGAGTAGGAAAAAAATATTTTTTTTATGGTCTTTTAAGGGGTAACTTGTGAAAGTAGAGCCCTATGGGCGAAAATTTTGTCCGTTTGACTCTATCTTGCACCGTTTGGGCGCTACAGTGCTTTTTTCGACGAAAATACGGCGAAAATGACCACGTTGCACATAAAGACGTACAAGGAGGCGTCCAATCGTAAAATGTCAGGGGCAGTACCCCCCCCAAAACAGCACATTCTGAATCAGGAACTACCCTCGGATTTGCCGTATCTTTCACTGTTTTGGCCTTAGAGGTGGATATATTGAATACAATGGCAAAAAGTCAAGTTTTAAGACTGTTTGACAAACAATACACAATCTAGAAACTGCGTGGGTTAATTTTTTGTAAGCAAAGCAGAAGGGTGGGGTGTAGTCACGGTGTTGTCCCGTTACAGTCTTTTGTCATGTCCAAGGAGCAAATTCCTAGGGCCGCAGGCCCCCCACAGGACGCTTTATGTGTACTCAAATATGCAAAGTGATTTACCGGTCACATTATTTATTTGATGATGCACTTCAGTAAATCGCGAGACTGAAATGGTCGGGCCGAAGGCCCAACCATCGCCGCCGGCAGGCCAAGCAGGCCCGGCCCCTGCCGAACGGAGTTGCCGGCGCAGCGAAGTGGACCTGGCAACTCCGTTTGGCGGAAGGGCGGGCCTGCTTGTTTAAAGTGTGATCATTCACTGCAATTGGGGAGGGGAGGGGTGGGTTCTCATCGGGTTTGTAATTGTAATGTTTCTACATGTCGACATGTTTTCTTATGGAAACATATATGTTTTTAAATTGTCTCCGTGTCAGAGTGTTCTCCTATGGGATTTTTAAAATGCAATATTAGCCCAGGAACATTACACAAAATAAGGCCTGAACCCCCCCAAAATTCGCAACAGCGGGGAACTTTCAGGGCTTATAGTAGCTGGTCCCGGTAGTACTCCCACGGAGTTCCCCTAAAATCAGCCCATGCGTTCACCCGTGACAGGCGTTCAAAGTCCGCCATTTTGAATGTCTTACTGTCTCCCTTACAGAAAATAGACATCTATAGATGGCGATAGATGGTTTAATGCCCATCTAGCAGGTCTAACTGTGCAGACACAGCAACTCGGATGTGTCTTTGCAAATGGCTCTGGTAGCTTTACTTACCTTAGTAATGACTCATCGCCTCACTAAAGAATGTGTAGGTGACTTG
>NW_026267417.1:0-399 GCF_000697945.3 Frankliniella occidentalis | reverse complement strand
ACAGCAACTCGGATGTGTCTTTGCAAATGGCTCTGGTAGCTTTACTTACCTTAGTAATGACTCATCGCCTCACTAAAGAATGTGTAGGTGACTTGCTGTCCCTTCTAAAATTGCTCCTGCCAAAAGGCAACATTTTAGTAAACTCATCATATTTGTTTTTCTCATACTTTGATACAATTGCCAAATTTTAATGAGGAGGAGGACAACAGTTCAGAAAATGGTGACGTTTTCTATGATGTGTCATCTGACAGTGAAGAATTTTATGAGTTTTGTGACAGTATGCCATCTGGACAAGAGCCTCTCTACAGCAACTCGGATGTGTCTTTGCAAATGGCTCTGGTAGCTTTACTTACCTTAGTAATGACTCATCGCCTCACTAAAGAATGTGTAGGTGACTTG
>NW_026267416.1:404098-406135 GCF_000697945.3 Frankliniella occidentalis | reverse complement strand
CTCTCTCTCTCTCTCTCTCTCTCTCTCCCCCCCCCCTCCTCTGCCTCCGCTCTCCCATACCTCCGCCCGTTCCCCGACTCTCGACCCATTCCTTCCGCTCTCTTCCTTCTCATAATTTTTCGTCCGCAACACTTCCTTCTCCGCCCCCTCCCCTTTCCCTATCCCCATCCGTCGGCCCCCGACATCAACACGGCTCGGAGGGGTGGGCGCGAGCGAGGAAGTATTTATTTCAATACAGGGGCCAGGCCGCGCTGCTACGCCCACTCCCCTTTTCGTCAGCTCCTCCTCCTCAAACATCGCCTTGCCGTCGGATTAAATATCTATCCTAGTGCCGCGCAAACGTGGATCAACGCGTCCTGCACACCGGCTCGACCTGGTCTGACTCTGCACAAAGTACTACGCCTGTCTGGAGTCAAAGTCCCGCGAGTCCTATTCACACACCCTCTCTCTCCTCTCCCCATCGCACCCCCAGCCACCGCTACACCCAAACTCCGCAGCCCTTCTAGAAGGAGGCAAACTGTGTGCAGCAGGGCGCCCATATCCTTGGCACCGGAAGCAAACTTCCGGTCTCGGGGGCTGGTCCCCGGCGCGGCGCGCGGCCGGCCCCCGAGCGGCACCGCGCCGCGTCGAGAGAATATCTAATCCCAACGCCTTTAAATTTCCGTCACCGCAGCGGCGGCAGCGCACACGCGTGGTTACGGAGAGAGGGGGCACCGCTGCGACGCAGATCGAGGATGCAGGCCGCGTAGCCTGCAAGTGTTCGCGACCCAGCCCCGCCCCGCTGCGGGCCGCTATCAAAGTGTCGTGAGCCGCGGCGCGTATCAGGAACCGCCCCCCGCGGCCGCGTCCAGAGCAGCGGACCGCGCGCCGTCCCGCCGCCCCCCTCTATCCCCCTGCGGCACAAAGGCAAAGGCACCACATGATTTTTCACAAGTCGGCGACCAAGCCAGGGACAGCAGGGGCCGGAGGAGCTCGGGGTGAGAGGGCGAGTGAGGGGAGACTGTTTCCAACTCGAGCACGTACGCGCGCGCAAGGGGGCCCGCCCGCCCCGGGGGCAGTGCCGCCCTCGGCGGGGCAAGCCTTATTCTGCCCTCTGCTGGCGGGCGGCTGGTCGGCTCGCCGGATTAAGAATAGCTGATGACCGACCAAGGAAGGGTTGTACAGAGAATGACGAACGAGGAAGGAGACGGACACATCACGCCACGCCCCCTTCTCTGCATCGGCGGGGTCGGGTCTGCTGCCCGATTGACGCGTTTGACCCGAGTGGGGGGGCGCGGGGCGGGCAGGCCCACAGCTGTTCGGGAGACAATGCGGGTGTGGCGTGGCATGGTGGTGGTGCGTGGCGCGCGCAAGTGCGGCTGCGACGCTGCGGCGTGTCCCCGCCATCCGCTCCCCTCCTTTCGTCGAACAGCATGTCTCTAGCCCGGCGCTCCGGGCGGTTAAGCCCCAGACGGCAGACGGCATCGCCACGCCAGAGCACTTGACGGGCCGCGGATAAAGCGTCAAAGAGAGCCTTGCGGCGAGGAACGCCGCAGCCAGCCGCCGCCGCCACCCCCATCTCTATCCCAGTAACCCTCTCTCTGCTCCATTATCTCTCTCTCTCTACCCCATTATCTCTCTCTCTACCCCATTATCTCTCTCTCTCTCTCTCTCTCTCTCTCTCTCTCTCTCTCTCTCTCTCAGTATCTCGCTCTCTGGACTGCGCTTCCTCCCTCGCTCACACACCGACACGAACTGGCCACATACTCGAATGCACTCAAATGACGCGGATGACAGGACAGGCAGGACAGGCTACTCACCGTGATCAGCCGCTGCCCGCTGCCGAGGCCGCGGAGGCCGCGGCGGGCTCCCGGCCGTGCGGCTGGCGGCGGTGCCGGTGCTGGCCGAGGCCCTGAGACCCCGAGCGTCCTCGGCGGCTGCATGGTGGAGGCCCTGGAGAGTGCGGCGCGGCGGGCGTCCTGCTGCCGTCTGAGCTGAGCACTGCGCGGCCGGGCCGGGGCCGGCGGGGGCAGGCCTCCGCTCCGCGCCGCCCGCGGC
>NW_026267416.1:398130-399471 GCF_000697945.3 Frankliniella occidentalis | reverse complement strand
CCCACCCCCTACCCCCCGCCCTGCGGGATGATATTTAAACCGGGGGTGGCTCTCTTGTCGGTGGAAATGCCAGGCCATCAGGAGAATGTCACAAGAAGTTGGCCCTGCGCGTGTTGTGGGGGCAGTGGGGGAGAGGAGGAGGGGGGCGTGGCCGTAGGGGTGGCCTCTGATGAAAATGTGCTCCGCGCGAAACGTGCCGCGGCCGCGTGCCTCCACAACTACTCGACCGTCGCCGACGACGTTGAATTTTCGCGTGTCACGGAACAGTTTGAGTCGCCTCCATCAAGGTTCCAGGTCTGTTGTCCTGCCTCTCTACCCCAACCTTACCCCTCTCACGGAACACTGTCAAGTTAAGCGCTTTCCCGTAGCAGAACGAACTCGTCAAAATCGTGTTTCACCTTAAAATAGCAGTGCTGTAAGCCGCCGAAAAAAACAACATATCTAATGCCTTTTTAGCGGCATCGGAGAAAAGATGTCTTCACAAAGGCACTACACTGTTTTTATCCCGCCCTTCTGCTTTCAAACAGGTAGTATTAGCCCGCCTTTTTGTTTTAAATAACAAACATTGAAGCGGCTGGTTGAACTTGGAAGAATGCAGTACCTCCGCTTCATGGACCCTGGGCGACGTATGCGTCGTGGCATATCGGTACTCGATGAGATGAAGGTTTGACCCTTCTTTGAGCACAGCGCCGAAATTTTCCCGATATTTCCTGAGCCTGCAGAGGGGCCTCAACGTAGGGGTGAGTTTCGCTTCGTTTTCGACATTTTCTGCTGCTGCGCGTAAACAGGACGTCCTATCGGGGTCAAAAATTGTGTGCAGGTGTATCTCATGATCCCTTAAGCTACCCTGAAGCCGATCCACCACAATTTCCCATTGAGGGGTGTAAGTGTCACAGGGGTGGCCTTGTGGCCACCCTTGGCCACAACCACCCACCACCCTGGGGGTAGTTTGAGGCTGGCGTCGCATTCTCCACCAGGGTCTTGTTCAGTACGGTCCAAACATTCCTTCCTGTACTTTCCATATTTTTCCAAGCCTCCTAAGAGTGAAAAATGTGGAAATTTCAGTTGTTCCATTGAACATTTAGGGTCCGTACAGCCCTCCAGGGGGTGCGAGGGTGAAACGCACACTTTGCTCTTGTTGTCTACGTTAAACCACAATTAAGATTTGCGGCGCGAGACGCAATTTCAAAAATTCAACCTCTGTCGGGGGGTGGGGTTAACTGGGGGTAGGGGGTGGTGTTTCGGAGAGGGGGTTGAACGTGTCCAAAATGTTAAAGTGGGGTCCTAGGGCGCCCGTACACCAAATTTGAACAACTTCCGACACCCTCTTCCACCAAACCT
>NW_026267416.1:393603-397165 GCF_000697945.3 Frankliniella occidentalis | reverse complement strand
CCCCCCCCCCAATACTGATAGACCGTGACATGAGAACATGTTAATCTAAGGTGAACCAGGGTGGAGCCTCCCCCCAATCTCCGGCTGCTGCTGCCGTCGGAGGCTGGGGTTCATCTCCTCCCCTGTATCTCCACGACGCCTCCCAGCCGACTAGTGTCACTGGTGCGCTCTAGTCGAGCGCTGTCGGGCTTATCCCAACTCAACTGAAATCATCACCCTGAAGTCAACATCGACATTCCGCCGCGCGCGCTTTTCGGCTTTGCTTTCAGCTTTCAGCACGGCCGGCGTCAGGGCGGTGCGCCACTCCCCGCCACGCAACTCCGCTAGTCGCGGTCCTGTTCGGCAGCACTCTGGAAACCCAAGTGTGTACATGTATGCGTTATTTACTGAATACCTACATGTATGCAGCAAATACTGCATACATGATCATGTATGCAGCAAATAGTGTGTACATGACCATGTATGCAGCAAATACTGCATACATGATCATGTATGCAGCAAATAGTGTGTACATGACCATGTATGCAGCAATTACTGCATACATGGCCATGTACACACGTAGAGCTCTATGCTAAAAGCTATGTGCCGAAGTGTGTACCTGGCCATGTATGCAGTATTTGCTGCATACATGGTCATGTACACACTATTTGCCGCATACATGATCATGTATGCAGTATTTGCTGCATACATGTAGGTATTCAGTAAATAACGCATACATGTACACACTTGGGTTTCCAGAGCAGGGCTCAGCTTTTGTCGTCCTGAGGTTACGAGTGATGTTCCTTGCGTTCCCTGTTTTCCTCCACAAACTCACACACACCAACACGAACGCACGGACGCACACACACGCACACACGAGGGGTGCGCGCGACCGGAGCGTATGCCACGCGGTGGCGTGGCGTGGCGGAGGACGTACAGGAGGACGAGGGGGGGGGGGCATGGTGGTTGAGGTATATGACTTTATGGCGCTCCGAGTCCTGGATGTTGACACACGGGATCACGTACAGGAGAGGAGGTCCGAAAGGTGAGAGGGCTCGTGTGCGCCCCTCCGCCCGTTTGTGTGAGAGTGTGTGGGGGGAGAGAGGGAGAGAGAGAAAAAGAGAGAGAGAGAGAGAGAGAGAGAGAGAGAGAGAGAGAGAGAGTGCGGAGGGGGGGGGGGTGTCCAACCCCATGAAAATGTGAACACCCGATTACCAAATTGTAAAGATTACACTGATAAACCAAGTGTTCAACTGCTCAACACTTGTTAAGTGTGCAACCGCAAGTTCAATACTTGCAAGTGTTCAATCGTGTTTGGTTCAGTAGTAGTATACACTTGCAAGTGTTCAACTCGGTATTTGTGCACTTGTAAGTGTGCAACTGATCTGTTGAACACTTCCCTCTCAGTAAGTGCCCGATCTAGAGAAGTTTACTAGGAGACTTGAACGTTCAAGTGCACTTACAAGTACACAAATACTGAGTTTAACACTTGCAAGTATTGATCTTCCGGTTGCACACTTACAAGTGTTGAGCAGATGAACACTTGGTTTATTAGTGTACCGATGAGTACTAACGATTACCAATGACTAACGAAGATTGCCAATACATAATGATTCGCCTGCATTCTAAATCTAAACTGTAAGTTTTGGTCCCGAGAAAGATTCATTTTTGTTCACTTCTTAAGTAGTTCTTACTTTTTTATCTTTCCTATTAAAAATTCACATTCTATGATTGGACAAAGATTTTTTTTGTCCATAGGATAGATGCAAATTCGCCATATTAAACATGCGCATTTGCATTTAGGCAAGATGTGCACAAAAATGCACGTCTCACCCGTGAAATCTTTTACATATATGTAACATACATGTGCACACATGTATGTCGCCTACGCTTTGAGCTTGTATGTGCCATACATGACACTTGTATGGTGACATGTATGTGACAGCCATACATGTGACATACATGTCACAAGCGCGTGGGAAAAAAAGAATTTAAAGAAGAATAAACAAAGAAATATTTTTTTGTTTCTGTTAGGCTTAAATCGATATTTGTTTCAACTCTCTAGTCACACACGGTTTTAAAATCACTCAAACTGATGATGATGATGTTGGGATTTGAACCCGGAACCTTTGTGTTACGAACCCGGAGCCTTGACCATTCAGCTACCGTAACACAGCTGAGAGGTCCGTGCAGGTATGCACTCTTATGCTACACATGATCACATGTAGGCCACATAGATGTGCACAGTCGATTCTTCAGGCATTTATTGACTAATCTTACATAGATCGTTTCTCTTCTGGAAATAATATTATTGCTTTGTTCGGAAAAGACATTTAGTCACAATCCTACTAACCAAGGTTAAGACACACAAGACAAGAACAAGTTTCCATACGTCGCATGTATGTGGACTGTCTTCATATATGTAACGATGAGACTAACATATAAAACTTAATTGGTCACATGTATGTGCCGGATGTTTCTCAGAACACATGCATGTGCGACACACTTGTATGTGAGTGCACATAAATGTCACATGTATGTCGGGCCTATGACTTCAACCACCACATAGATGTCCCAGACGCGTGCGTATGGGCAACTTGTATGTCACATGTATGTGCCGGATGTTTCTCAGAACACATACATGTGCGACACACTTGTATGTGAGTGCACATAAATGTCACATGTATGTCGGGCCTATGACTTCAACCACCACATACATGTCCCCGACGCGTTCGTATGGGCGACTTGTATGTCACATGTATGTCACATACAAGGGACTTGAATGTTTAGGGTTTCACGGGCAATCGGTCTGAATCAACAAATTTGTCCTTTGAAAGAACCCTTACGAGAGTGGGGATTGCCAGGGACTACCAGTGATTACCAAGTTGTGTACACCTGATTGGCATCCCACGGGTAAGGCACGCATATGTGTATGCTTCAAAGGGAGTTGAAGGTGGTGGAGTTGAGGAGTGTCGGGTCCTTTCCGGCCGCCGACTTCCGGCCATTACAGTTCTCGTTTCTGAGGCACCATCAGAGTTTCGCGATCATGCAGTACTGTGTACTGGATGTGCATATGATAATGACGTGAACGGAAATTCTAGATACCCTCCACCCTGTCACTATGAAAAATAGTTGTAGGTTTTACGGGAAAAGTTTTCTTAAAGCTTGTGTTAATATTACAATTCAGAATTGTAATATTACAAGCACAGTGTATCGACTTGCAATTCATCGCCGAGCAAGTTTGGGGCGTCATAAATTTACTGCATATTTGGAAAATAGTAATTACAATATTCATCGTAAATTTCCGACGAAACTTTTCACGTCGGTCGAAGAGAAGGGGCTGGGATGCGCTGGGGAGTAGAGCGGCACGGGGCCGACTGCCGCGGGCGATACTCCGCGCAGCCGACCACACGGCGATACGCCACAACAATCGCGGGGCATCACCGGCGGAAGGGTTACGTCCGCGGCTGGCGCCGACACTCCACGCCGCAAGCACGCGCGGGGTATGGACGGTGCGGGGGCGGCGCGGAGCACATGGGACGCCCCCCCCTTCCATCCTTCCGTCCAGACGTGCGCGTTCGCA
>NW_026267416.1:391940-393188 GCF_000697945.3 Frankliniella occidentalis | reverse complement strand
CCCCGTCCCCCCTCCCGCCATTCGGACTGATTAAGTTATTACGCGAACCATTTCCCGTGCAGTTCAAGAGGACGCGCCGGCGCGGCCAGCTCGACGGGGCGGGGCGGGGCTCGCGACTATTTCGGGCCGTCACGCACAGCGTCACGAGACCCGTCACGCCACGCACTGGACGCATTTCACGGCCGAGTGATTCCGAGAAAAGTAAATGCCTTTGCACTTGCACCGCGCTGTCGCCGGCCGTCGCCCCGGGTGGAGGAAAGTCAACGTCGCGCGGGGACCGTCGGCGCCCTCAAGCAGGCCGCAGGGAGCGATTCATGTGAGATGAGCGCTCATGTGAGCAATATGTGGCGCCAAACACTAAACAAAATGACTTCAAATTGAAAATATTTTTGCACTCTCCTTACTCTTTTCTCTCTAAAATTGTATTGGTTTGTCAATTTTCGCGTCACTTTGCGTCTCACGTGGACGCTCATACGACGTGAAACGCTCTCGCACGCTTAACTTTACACGCCCCAGGTCCAGAGACACGGAGGGGTCCACAACCCACGCGTACTTCGAGGGGAGCGAGGGGAATCGCATTTATAGGCGTTTTGGATGCGTCCGGATGTATCGAAAAACGCGTCGGGCCATCTTCCGTCTGCACGACAGAGCACACGACCGACAGCCGTTACATCGCTGCATGTTACAAGACGAATCCTTATTTTTGCCCATTGCTCGTGACCCCATACAATTACTTGAAACAACGTCACGCTCCAAAAAAAACATTAAAAAAACATGGTATTGGCAATGATAGCACAAAAATTTGTGCTTTCTTGTCTTGTTGATTCTGATTCAATCATGATTGATGTGCATGCATATTCTGTAAATTCTATACATTTTCAGGTTCACTTTGCAGTAGCAGTGTTATGCGCAGTATCAGTGGATAGTACTGCGGTAAAGTTAAAAATTCGCCAGTTTGAGCGTAAAGTTATACAGGATATTCGCCAGTACAAGGCGTGGGCCAAGGTGGCTGATCCACGCCACGCACTTTTGTACTATCCAACCACCCAACAAACTACATACAGTCAGAAGCCCATATTTCGGACCGGCACCCTAATTCCGGACATTGTGCCGTATTTCACTATTGTCGCCTCCAAATCCACAATGCGTTGACAAAAATTAACTTCTATGGGTTTGATTGAAAGATAAGACTACCAAGTTTCCATTTCTGCCAAAAAAAATAATGTGCGAGTGATATTGCTTCCTCCA
>NW_026267416.1:383702-385105 GCF_000697945.3 Frankliniella occidentalis | reverse complement strand
CACCACGCCCTGCCCCGCCCCGCCCCGCCCCACCTCACGCCGTTCTGGCGTGGCGCGGCCAGCACACCAGGCTGATGAACCGGGTACGAATGAATGGGTCTCATACAGTGGGCAACCTCCACAGTTGAAGACAGGTGTCTACACGTTAGTCAGTTTCGAACAAATGAAGCATTAACGTGAAGCTTGGTGTTCTGCATTATTGAGCCCTGCCTCACTGCCATCGTGTACTGCATGCGACGTGCTCTCGCGCCTGTGCCGGCTCGATTGTCTCCCATTATGCCCGACAGAAATTATTTGCACCGTCTGTATATGTATATGGTTTGTCCCTCCCTCCCACCCGTCGCACCGGGCTCGCGGCGCCGTTCCGTTGTCTTGGCTGTGAGCCGCCATCCCATAGACCCATCCGGAGTGTCGACCCGCCGCCCCGCAGTGGCGTGGCGTGGCGTGGCGCGAGCCTGTAAGTAAGGTGCCGCACGCGAGGCACAACAAAGAGCCTCCAAAGTGCAGCGCGCCCTGTCCAGCCGGCCCCATCCAAGTGGGAATGACCGCCAGCGTCTCTTCCACCCCCTCCCCCCCTCTCTCTCTCTCTCTCTCTCTCTCACACACACACACACACACTCACACACACCCACACACACACTTTTTCTCTCTCTCTCACTCTCTCTTGCGGGCGCCGATACTACCTGCCGTCCGCTACGCGGAGACCATGACCAACCGTAGACCCGCCCATATAGGGCCCGCCGTCTACACGGCAGTTTTGTGCCCAGGGAAGACGACGGAGGATGGGTTCTAAAGCACATCTCATGCATTTAAAAACTATTTACAAAGTTTATTAATTTTTTTAGATTGAATTTGCTCACGATTGAGATGTGCTTCAAAACCCATCGGGATTGGGGATGGCTCGCTGCCGCTGATGCGATGCGCCTCGCACGAAATAGTCAATCTGAAGTGACCGTGTCCTCACTCCGAGGGCACTATGAGGGTGGTCACGGTGGTTTCTGATGCGACTTTTGTGACGTCCACATAACGTCACTTTTACGTCACCGAGACAGATACAATAAGCAGCCTAATTTACAAAATTCATCTTTTTGTAGGAAACGACTTCTCCAGCAATTTTCAAGTGCAGCTGGAGGAAAATTTCTCAAGAAAACTGCTTCGTCACGAAAAATTCTCCGGGTCAAAACTTCATCAAATGGAATAAATCCAATTCGCAGCCTGCTTCACAACACTAGAACCTAGTGTAACTTATTACTGAAATATTTCGTTCAAAGTTTTGAACTTGGTATTGGCAAGGCCGAGGGCGAGCACGGTAGTCATCAAAAGTTACCTATACTCACTTAGTCACTCAAGTTACACAAAAGAGAGAGAGAGAGAGAGAGAGAGAGAGAGAGAGAGAGAGAGAG
>NW_026267416.1:378739-379612 GCF_000697945.3 Frankliniella occidentalis | reverse complement strand
CCCCCCCCCACCGGCGCCCACTGGTGCGGTAGGGAACGCGAAGCAAGGGCAGGGGGCCCAACACCAAGAGACTGAACACACACACACACACACACACACACACATGCCAAAGCGGGGTGCGCCGTTCGCCTCGTAAGTATGTATTCTTTTGTTGCGAACGAATTAAGGGTTCGGCTCGTACGGGGGAAGTCCGACGAGACCCTGACGCAGGCGGGCCACACCACTCCGCCGCCGAGCACCCCGCCGACACGCACGGTATCGATTCTGCGGCGAGTAGAGGCCGCCGCGGCCACAGCTGTAGGACAGGGTGGCTGACACAAGGTGTGGGTGCTGGGGGTACTGGCTGGGGGAGGGGGGAGGGGACGCAGGATAGACAACAGATGTGTGTGAAACCACCGCCAGTTAGTTCCCAGTCCGAGTCCAGGCGTCATCTCCCCACCGCAACCCACCGCGAATGGCCCAGCGTCACCAGCCGCCACGTCAAACCAACATCGAAAAATTCGGTTCAGGTGTTAAATATTGGTATTACATTGTAGGGATCCCTACAAGTCGACTTGTGGGGACTTCTTTCCGTAGTCCGACGTTGTCTTATTCGGATGAAATTCTATTTATTCCGATTTAGTCGCCGAGGATGGAGCAGGCGGTGACTTATGGGTAACGTGAGACAAGGGGCCCGCGGCCGGGACAAAGATGACGTGGCCCCGACATGCGGCGTTCCGTTTCAGCGGGGGAGAGGGAACGAGGAAACGCCCTTCAGCTTGGGTTCAAGTGTTGTGTGCAGGGCGTTAGCTGCATACAACTGAGAGGGGAGGGACAAAAGCGGTATTAAATAATAGCTTCGAATATTTTTGAAGCCAGCGATTGTTTCACCCC
>NW_026267416.1:371578-378689 GCF_000697945.3 Frankliniella occidentalis | reverse complement strand
ACGAACAATCGGTTTGCATTACGAACTATTTGTTCGTAAGCTTACGAACAATTAGTTCGTAATACAACGCTTCAAAATCCTTCGTAAGCTACGAACGTTTTGGTTTGCATTACGAACCTATAGTTCGTAAGCAATTTACAGTGCTCCAAACTGTCTCTACCAGAGACTAGAGGGCAAAACCTCCCCCCTCTCCCCTCCCTCTTTAGCACAGGACGGGCGCTTACTTTCGTGTGTAGGTTTGAAGTTGAAGGTAGCTAGCCCCCCAACCCCCTACTCAAACAAAAAAAAAAACAAACTCGAGTGCATTCCGTTACTACTAATCTGGAACATAATTAAAAAATTATCGACAAAATTTGTTACGATATGTAATAGGGCTCTTTTTGTTTCGTTGATCACTCTTAATTGGTAACTAACAATAAGTTCCGGCACTTTGGGTATGGCCTCAGACTGGCGCACCCAGAGAGTCGCATTTAGTTGATTGAACGAATCAGGGTTTTGAGAAACAAAATTTAGCAAACCAAACTTACTGACTAAAGTGAACACTGCTCTGGAAACCCAAGTTGTACATGTATGTGTTATTTGCTGAATACCTACATGTATGCAGCAAATACTGCGTACATGATCATGTATGCAGCAAATACTGCGTACATGATCATGTATGCAGCAAATAATACTGTGAACCGGGTGATTCAGAGAAGACGCAGGTGCGGGCGGGTTTGCCTATCCTCGACTCGGCGGGCGCACGGGTCCCCTCCTCACCTCCCCCCAGACCTGGACCCGTGCGCCCGCCGAGTCGAGTATAGGCAAACCTGACCGCACCTGCGTCTTCTTTGAATCACCCGGTATGCAGCAAATACTGCATACATGGCCAGGTGCACGCTTCGGCACATAGCTTTTAGCATAGAGCTCTACGTGTGTACATATGGCCATGTATGCAGCAAATACTGCAAACATGGTCATGTACACACTATTTTCTGCATACATGATAATGTACGCTGTATTTGCTGCATACATGTAGGTATTCAGCAAATAACACATAAATGAACACACTTGGGTTTCCAAAGTGCACACGCAATCACACAAAGACAAAGAAGTGTGTGCTTTGCTTTACGTTAGGTAACGTATGTGTGTTGGTATATACCAACACACAACGTAACGTACACACAAGGAAGAGTCCTCTCACCTGCAATTTCTTGATGGCACCTCTTAGGTCCAGCATCTGCGCAGGCCCCCGCGGGTCACTCTCCTGTGCATACCCGAATCGCACCAGGTAATTCTCCTGCAACACGAGAAGCATCTGAGTTAATTCCAATCGTTACGCACGGTGAAAGACGTGAAACGGATCCGGTTAAAGGCAGGGTAAATTTGGCGTTTTTAAAACACCAAATTGATACGAAATGTACAAAATAAATACACCATACATATACACGACAAATGCACTGGACACCGCGGGTTCCCCGTTGCCACGCACGCGCCGCATCGACCCGGCCGGCCAGCTGGGGCAGCCCAGAGCTCGCGGCCCGGACCCCATGGCTCGCCCCATGGCTCGCCCCTTGCCGTAACGGGAACGCCACCGGCTCATGGGGCGGCCCCGGGCGCGGCTCATGGGACGGGCTGCATGGGCCTCCCCGCGCCACTCGTGGGGCCGCGCCGACAGCCCCTGCGGCCTGCGGGTCGCAGCAGAGCGGAGCCCCACGGTGGCGGGGGAGCGTGCGCAGGCCGGGTGACCACTACATCACTGGTAAAACAAAGGTGTGAAGTAACACCTTTCCACGTTAAAGTCAAAAAGCGTTAACGTTTTAGTTTTCCCCAAATATTTTCTGATGAAGCAAACCAAGGTTTATAGAAATTTTATTTATCGTATTGAGCTCAAAATTCCGCTCCGATCAAGCCTGCATGTGATAGGGTTCCAATCATAAATGAAAGAAATTTAGTGGATTCCTGAGGGTCAGTTTCCTCTTTCACCGTTCTTTAGACACGTTTCACATGTAGGCTCCTTCGAAGCGGAATTTTGAGCTGAATGCAGTCCTACATAACTTAGTTTGCGTCAGCAGGAAATAGAGGAAATATTTCGAAAAAACTAAAACGTCAACGCCTTTAGAACTTTGAATGCCTCTAAAGGTGTGATTTCACACCTTTGTTTTACCAGTGATATAACCTATCGGTGCAGCCCTTGCTCTCCCCATGGCTGTTAGGCTCTATGAGGTGATGATGGAATCGGCCAGGCGGAATGTGCCTTCGCTGGCTTCGCGATCTCAGCAATAACGCCGTGGAGTTCGTTGTACGGTGGGTGGCAAGGTGACGTAAACGCGGATGTAAATGAGAGGGCCTGGAGCAGCTGCCGTAGGGCCTGAGGGGCACCGCCCCTTTCCCTCCTCCACCGCGTCCGCTGCTGAGGCCCACCCAGCACGGCCATGTTCAGGGACCAGGGGGACCGGAGGACCCCAAACACTCCGCGGGGCGACTCTCCCCCGGGCGCTGCATACGGCATGGACGTGGGAAATCGTTGGCCTTACATACAATATCCTTTCTCGGGGGACAATGCCCCCTTTGTGTCGGCCGGCCGCCTCTTGCGCCCCGCCCAACTCTGCTCCGCCCCGCCACATTACGCCCCAGTCGGAAAATAGACGTCAGTAGACGTTCGTAGACGTGTCTAAAAAATATCTAAGAACGTCTATGATGTTTTTCTCGGCGAATTAAGGTCATTCTTGAACCTCTATAATCTCTGCAAATGTCTATTGAAATAGATATCTATAAGTAGATCACGTTAGATATCTACAACGTCTAAAATTGGTAAATATCCGTAGACGTTGTCGTAAGAAAAGTCACTCTTTCAATAAATATCTCAATGAGTTCGAAATTTGGTCGGCGGTCGGAATGCTCTAGCCTGATTTAACTTTAAGCCACAGTAATGAATGTAACGACACATCCATTGAGATAGTTTTGATTTCTGCCGCTAGATGGCTCTCCAAGTGTAAAAATAACATTTTACAGTCTTTTCTAACGTTAAATCACGTAAAGAACAGTTTTGGTCACGATTTTAAGTGTGGCCCTCTTGGGAATGACCTCCCTGATGCTATGCACACTTGGTTTTTAACTGACACCATTCTGCGTCGTGAATAATCGTAATTGAATTTCATTCTCGCTGCTGATCAGAAACCGCGATTTGATGACACCTGGGCGCCGTTTCCGTCCTTGTAGGAGATATTCTGTTATTCTCCCTGACAGTGAAGTCACATTTTTTGTAAAGTGCGTGAACAAGTCCGCACGGACTTGTCGTAGCACTTCATTGGAGTTTTACCTCCAATTACCCATACTTGATGAAAACGATTCACGATAGTCAGCTTTGGAGAATTCTGTTACCTTTGGGCTTTTTGTTGCCACCTAACGTTCCACAGCGAAGTAGTTTCATTGACTGCACGCTAAATGAATGCACCGAGATACGCATACATTTGTCGCTAAAAATTTTGATCTAGGTAAAACGTCTTATCGACGTCTACCAAGTGGCCATAATTGACGTCTTTTAGACGTCTATAATAGACATCTAGGTATCTACTTTTAGATGGCAAATAGACGTCTTTTTGACGTCTATTTTCCGACTGGGGCCCCTATGCTGCAGCTCGGACCCGGGGACGCTATGACTTGACACGCGCCTAACCAGCGCCCTGCTCATTAACAGAGCTTATAGGATTTCTTCGTCTTCAAATGTTCCCCTCCTCCCCTAGTTTCTCTGGCTGCTTCGTTATCAGGACTGCAGCCCCGCAGATTAGAGTGCATTTGTGCATTACGAGGACAAATCTGTGCTAAGCGCAAAACGCACAAAATATTCCTTTGGCATTTAGAAAGAGGAGTTGGATGAGACTGAATTTGACAGTTACAGAGCGCTAAAAATAAACAAGGTCCCACCGAGATTTGAACTCGGATCGCAGGATTCAGAGTCCTGAGTGCTAACCATTACACCATGGGGCCTTCCGTGGGTAGAGCCGTGCGCTGCCGTCTACTGTTGAGGAGTCGACAGCCTCGAAGACACCATCAGGTAGTCGCCAAAAAGGTCGACGACGAGGATGAGATTCGAACTCACGCGGGCAGAGCCCATTGGATTAGCAGTCCAACGCCTTAACCACTCGGCCACCTCGTCTGATGATGGCAGAGTGCTAGCCACGGTCGGCCACTTCGACAAACAATAACGGGACTCGTTCCACCGCGCCCCCCTCCCTCCCCCTACCCAACCGGCCCGGGCCAGTCTCTGCGCGTGGTGTACAGCAGCATCAGCACTGATGTCTATCCGTCCGCAACGTAGCTGTGGCGTCGAATATTAGTCCGATTCCCCCCCGAATCACGGTAAAAACAATGTTCCATGTGTTCTCTGCTAATCTTAAAGTGAAGTAGTTTGCCAGTTTAAACTGTAGAACTAAAAGTTTGCCAGTTGTAACTTCAGAACTAAAAGTTTGCCAGTTGTAACTGTAGAACTCTCTAGTTCAAGTTTACAGTTAGAACTGGTGAACTAAAGAGTTTCTGCAGTTACAACTGGCAAACTTTTAGATCTAGATCTAAAGTTTAAACTGGCAAACTACTACACACTAAGATTAGCAGAGTTGAGGGGAAGGGGAAAACAGATTTTGCGGGCGTAGCCTTAAAAAATGTAAGACAGGGCTCCTGGGAGTTCCTGAAAGTTTTCCTGATTTCCTAACAAAATCAGACATTGCTTTCTGTGTGAGTAGCCAGGTGAGATAATTACCTCTGCGTTGAGATCGTAACGAAATAGGACGGGGAAGGGCAGGTGGAAGGGAGCTGTCAGGTGTTATAGAAGGAGAGGATATAATCACGACGTTTTGGTCGCTTTTCACGATAGAGCCGCAGTCACAGCACACACAGGTGTGTACGTCCCGCACCAGACGTGGGCGAGTGGAGTGAGTAGGGGGAGGTGGCAGACTCAATATAACGTTCGAAAAATAAAATGTAAAACGATAATAAAAGCCGGAAGCGTACGTGTACGTGTGTGAGCCGGGGTTGACACGTCACTTTTGGTTTGTTTTGGTTTGTTTGTTATGGCAGCGGTCCCCCTCCCCCCTTCTCTCTCTCTCTCTCTCTCTCTCTCTCTCTCTCTCTCTCTCAAGGTTACTCAAAGGTTACTTAAAACCTCCACCGACCCAGAAATTATTCAACAATGTAAAAATTATAGAAGACACTACAAATCGGAAGTTGCCAAAATGAAAAGAAAACTTAACGCAGATCTGATTACAAAATCAACTAACAAAGCTAAAACTATGTGGACAATTGTAAACAAAGAAACAGGTCGGGAAAGGAAGAGTCATAACAACATTGAAATTATTGAAGGAGAACAAGTTCTTAAAAACCCTGTTGAGGTAGCAAACTCTTTTAATTCTTACTTTATAAATTCTGTTCAAGCACTGGTGACAACTCCAGATGACAGCGCAGAGAAAAATGTTAAAAGTACATGTAGTTCAATTGCCTTCACTCCACTAACAGAAAATGAAGTCCATAATATCATAAGAAGAATGAAAAATAAAACATCCACTGGGGTTGATGGCATTCCTAGCACTGTTGTGAAGAAAACAGCCGCACAAATCATTAAGCCTCTAACTTTCATCCTTAATGCATCAATAGAAGAGGGAGTATTTCCACAAAACTTAAAAATAGCAAAGGTATGCCCTATATTTAAAAACAATGGTGCGAAAAAAGAAAAGACAAACTATAGGCCCATATCTATTCTATCACCATTCTCAAAAATTTTTGAAACTGCTATTTGTGATAAAATTAGATCATTTATGGAAACCAAAGGCCTACTATCACCAAAACAGTATGGATTCAGAAAAGATAAATCAACAATCAAGGCCTTAACGGACTATGTAACTCAGATCAAAAACAACTTTGATAACAGAGATTTTACATCTACAATATTCTATGATTTTACTAAGGCATTTGACTTGGTCAACCACAACATTCTCTTAAAAAAACTTGAAAGATATGGGATACGTGGACAACCTCTAAAATGGATAGAGTCATATCTTACTGCAAGACAACAATGTGTTGAAATTCTTTTTATGAATGAAAAAACGGGTGAACTTACAAAATATCTGTCCGAACTGCTGGACCTTCTAGTTGGAGTGCCACAAGGCTCTATAATGGGACCTCTTCTCTTCATAATTTATATCAATGATCTTCCGCCTAGCATCTTAACTGGTGATGCCTCAATGTTTGCAGATGATACCAAAGTCCACCTTTACAACAAGATACCTCACACTCTGCAAACTCAATGTAATGAATCTGTTAAACAAATGGAAGACTGGTGTAAAAAGAACAACATGCTAATTAATGTTAAAAAAACTAATATTGTTCACTTCCAAACAAACAACCTTATGGACCCTAACATTTGTGTATATGCCTCAAGAGGTAAAATTGAGCCAGTCAAGAGTGTTAAATTTCTTGGTGTGATGCTTGACTTAAACCTGAAATGGACTGAACATATAAACTACCTCCATAGTAAACTGTCTCCAGTGAGTTTTGGCATAAGAAGAGTGTCATCAATATGTGGTATAGACACAGCAAGAGTGACCTACTTTGCTCTCTTCCAATCTCTATTGTACTATGGTATTACCCTATGGGGAAGTTCAAATCAAGCTGGTAGCATCTTCATACTGCAAAAAAAAACCATCAGGGGTATGGTGAATGTTGGAAATACCACAAGTTGTAGACCATACTTCAAAAATCTTAAAATCCTAACGCTACCATCATTATTCATCTATGAACAAGTGAAGTATGTCAAACAAAATCCAGAATTATTCAAATGCAACAATACCATACATAGCCATTACACCAGACACAACAAAAACATAATCATACCAAAAAAAAATCTTGCAACGTGCCAGCAAGACATTACCTATTTTGGTCCACGCCTTTTTAATGCTCTTCCATGTACAATAAAAAATTTACCTGCAAATAAATTTAGCACAGCAGTGTACAACATCCTTGTTCAAAATGTATTTTATACTATTGATGAATTTTTAAATTTTGACTTTGCTACCTAAGCAAGCTTTTAAGCAAATGTTATAATGCCAATGTATGTAACCATTTTATGGTGTAAAATAAA
>NW_026267416.1:361905-362644 GCF_000697945.3 Frankliniella occidentalis | reverse complement strand
GGGGGGGGGCTCCTTGACTTCTTCATCGGAACAGTTTGACTCTGCTCGCTCTCACTCTCTCTTCCACACACACACACACACACACACACACACACCGAACACAATCGCACGGGCGTACCGCGCCCACTCCTCGGCCGGCTGCTGCTGGACTAAACAGTGTGACTAATCAGTTTAGAGTCGTTTAGCTATGCAAGCCCACCGCGCCGCGACGTTCGCCGCCGAGCCAGTGACACGCCTTTTTAGACGGTCCTGTCTCTAGTTTTCCGTTTGGATGAAGATTACCGCTCCAGTTTTGATATTGCCGATTAAGGTTACACCTTTTGCAACTTTGGTCAACCTATTTGGTGCAGAAAGGCGTGCCATCGCTCAGCTCCTGCTCCTGGGAGTAAACAGAGCAAATTTTAAATTTGAACCGCAATTCACGTGAATCATGAAATGATCATCTCTTTCTCTCTCGCTCTGGAGATAGGCCACTCTTCTTGGTCTTCACGGCCCTTCACGGCCCACCGCTTCCAGCACCATCGCGACGGACATCACCGACGACACGTCACCCTGTCCCGGGCGCAGGAGGCGGACCCCACGCTGCTGTCGCCTCGCTATACTTCAATAAAGAAAGAGGACGCGAAGCAAATAGCATCCGTCTTTCAGACGCATAATTCAAGGGCTTTGAAGGTACGGCATTCTGTGCGCGTGAAAGGGAAGTAGGGTGGGGGCGGATCATTCGGAGGATAGCCGGGGG
>NW_026267416.1:355488-361855 GCF_000697945.3 Frankliniella occidentalis | reverse complement strand
GGGGGGGGGCAAATAGAGCAACTCCACCAACTCAGTGGGAAAACGGTGCCAAAGCGCGGCTGGGGCTGGGGCTTCCCCTGGACATTGTATCACCTGAACTCCCCTCGGTCACCTGCACGCCACACCGCCACAGGACACGCGCGGGCCCTGAATCAGAACTACTTCCCTCGCGGAGAACTTGGAGCAGGTGACGCATGAGTCGGCCGACGCTGTCGTGGTCCTGGCGGCCGCCCAAAGACCTACGCGCGAGGGTCGGCGTCGAACAGTAGTGCGGGCAGTCCCCCGGGGCGGGTGAGTAGCCCCTGTGTGCCCTCGGCCTGGCCGCTCTACTCTAGCTGGCCGCGCAGGGGTGGCCCTGCTCGTGCAAGCGGCGCCTGCGTCGGCTCAGGGCTGAACGCTGAAGGAACATGTCGTGCCGTCTACTGTGCAAACTTCCGGGCAGATGTCTCGCTCATACGCTATGCACTTTCGCTTGACATCATAAAGAGTCCATGTCTTTCGCCAGCATCAATCAACAGCCCCCCCCCCCCCTTTTCCACTCTCTGTTTCTGTCTCTGTCTCTCTCTTCTTCTCAGGAGGTGGCACATGAGCGGACGCTCCGCGCCGGGGAGGCTGCTTCTCGACAAGTGCCCCACTCACTTAATGACCTTAGATCTCAAAACACCTCTCTGGTATTCGCAGATCACGGGAGCCTGAACTCCACTACCTGCAGGCCCCACGCGTCGTGGCGAGGCTGCTCCGCCATGCCACAGCATTGAGCCAGACCCGCCCACATAAACGTGTCATCGCCAGTCGCAAAATGGGTGTAAAGGATTCCGCGTGTGAGTTGCGAAGGATGGTAAAGGATGAAGAAAGGAGAAACTTTTCGGAGCGGTGTGCGTGCGCCATGGGCCGCCATGGGCGGGGGCCGTCATGCATATAACGGGTCGCGCCGCCTCTCATGTCGGTGCGGTGGGTGCAGTGTCATCCCGTGATTTACGTCCGGAGGCGTCCCGTCCGTGAGCCGCGCTCGCGCCGCGCGTATTGTCACAATTTAGAGCCGATCACCGCTCGGCGCGAGCCGGCCAAAGTGTGTGCTCTGCAAATCAAACTGACGTCAGTTTCAAAACTGCAATTTTCTGACTGCATGAATTGAAATATAATTTTTTAGAACACCAGAAGCACCTTAAAATTCACGTTCAAACGAGCCTACACGGTGTGGGTGCGATTTGTAATTTAAAACAGGTATGCGAGAAGAAATGGATTAAAATGGAAATCATTTAAGTGAGTGTACCTGATGGTTCAGTTAAGAAAGCTGTAAAATCTGTGTTCAATTGAATATCGGTCTAAAATTTGGTGTCTAGCAACTAGGTCGAAATTTACTAGGGCCATTTTGATTTCATTGAAATTTTGAGCACTTTTTCCGGCTATCTCGTAAACGGCCTTAGCTACGTGGAAACGGACAGTGGCTCGGCCTCGGTTCTGACACCTTTGAAACATGCTTCGTTATCATCTGTAAGACTGACTTTTACTTTAGCAACCGACTCTGCTCTTTACTTTACCATGATAACGTTGTACATGGGCTTAGAATTGTTCCATGGAGACCAACACCATGGAGTTTCAATATATGCCCATAGAAAAAAACTCCCATGCAAAAGTGGCAAAAAATACATGGAAATTTCTACCTTGGACAGTGGATGTCCCATGACGTTCCAAGACAACCCATGGGTCATGGAAAGCATCATGAGATTTTGCAAAGTCCCATGGGACTGGGTATTGAATATAGATCGCAGCCCCATCACATGTAGACTCATTTAAAAGAGAAAATTTCAAGACGAAGAAGATAGTGTCATCAGAGATTATAATTTAAACATCGCTTTCAACGGTAGAGTTCACAGTCTTGCTGTAAGACTGATATCTTGTTCAACAGTTTGATTATTCCAAAGTTTTCTTATATTCGCTAGGGGCTAGAATAAACCAAAACCTGCACTTGGAAATACAGGTGTGCGAATGTCAGACACCTGCAGGTGAGTGGTTCCGTAAAGAACGCTACGTTATCGGGTGGTCTGATGTACCAGAAAAAGTGGTTCTAGGAGCCCTGGATCTTTTAACAACGAAAACCCTTTGACGTGAGAACTGACAAAATTAGAGCTTTAAATGGCAGAATAGCTTGAGTTTCGTTTGCCCAATTTTTAAGTGATGAAGTCTTCGACAGTTGACAGTTGCTGTGAGCATGTCAAATTTGAAGGCCGCAATGCCCACCCCCTAAATTATTTACTAAACTTGTCTCAGGTGTCAGCGCCGCAAGGCCTATAGAAACATGTGCGCCAGACGCGTTGCAGCGGAACAGTGCTTCGAGTAGCCTGTTACGCGAGACGTTGGTCTGGCGTACGTGTACGTGTAGCTAGTTTATTCTCATCTCCGTCATATGATCTACCCTTCTTGCTCCTATACTCCGACAAAACAAATGCCTCAACCACTGTTAAAAAATCCTACAGGAAATTCTACAGTTTGCCCTGTCAATTTGTCGCTAGCGTCGCGACTGTAACTTTTGATTACAGTCCACTCCGTACAGGATGTACTGTAACTTCGCAAACCGCCTTTTTGGTCAACACAGCACTTGACTTCAACACTAAAGTACAGCCCATATCATAACAGTCTGGCCTGTACATAAAATATGCAGGACGGACCGTAGGCAAACTGTAATTCCTTACAGCATTTTTAACAGTGACTTGCTCAAGCAAACATGTGCATATGCACAAGGTAATCTGTAAATTATGCATACTGCTTGTTCACGCGTAGAGTACAGAATTGTATTCGAGATAGGAATACGCAGCTAAGGGATGACCCAGAAAGTACGTCTGTCAGTCTGTCATTGCAAGCTCCCTCAGCGCCGGATGGGTAGGCAACTTCTTGCCTGCAGCGCACGCGTGTACTCCGGGGTAGCCTACCCGGAGACTCGCAGGCGCCGAGCTTCCGTAAACTTGCCGAACGAATCTGCAGGTGTGTGGGTTTCTTCACATACCCGCAGATGTGTGCAAACGAAATGGATCTTCAATTTACCGAACGACAAACCTTGAACGATAACCATAGCGAGTTATAATGCTGGGAATGTCGTCGCAGTTAGCTAGACGTTAGCCACCACTCGCTACGGCGACGTGTCGCACCGTCGTACCACAGTGGCCCTGCGTATCTCACGGTGGGCTGTGGCAACAAGAAATAAGTGTCGGCGAAAGACCGTCTAGGATCTCGTATAAACGTGAGTCACTATAGAGGCGGCCGCGGGGCCGCGCCGCACTTCCGAGTCGCGGGGGTTAACGGCGCGCGGCGTACTGTCGTCCAGGCGATAACACGCGATGCAGAAAATAATTCTCAAAACGCGCTGCCGCGTTGTCGTCGGCTGAGGCAAGGCCGTCCGTGTCAAAGCGATGACTATCGGCAAGCAGCTGCAGCAGTCGACATGAGCGGCGGCACTCCCACGCAGCAGTGCCGCCCCGAGGCCCTGGGGGTCGCGGCAACTGCAACTGCACTGCCACTGTTGCGTGCGAGAACGAGTCGCCCGTCGCTCAGAGAGCCATGTTCGCCGCTCCGCACGAAGGGCGGCGCAGCAACGAAGGGGACGACTCGGAGGATCCGCTAGAAGACACAGCCTGAATCAATAGGGGAGGGGATCAGCGAGTCATTCGGTAATGATAACCCGGTTTTAAAATACCCATTCGTATTCACAGAAGCTCACGGTGAGCTACCACTACATGCCAGTAATCCCAGCCCTTGATCCGAAAGCAATCCGGAAGTTCAGCCAGTGGTTATACGCGGTTATCCAGGCGTAATCCAGGGGCAATCCGGAGTAATCTGTTGTACACAAGAAGATCCATTTTCCCCTCGCGGCGCACAAGGAACAACGGTCAGCGACAGTCACACTGTAAAATTTGTTACTGCCCTCTGCCTTTGACAGAAATCGTTTCGTGTTCCTAGTAATGGTGGAACAAGGACGATTTGTGCAAGATACGCTTTCGAATATTTTGTCGTTGTTTGCTTCTGAAAGCAAACCTTTACTGGCCTCATCAAAATTTAATCATTAATGATAATTTTTTGTCAAACAGACAGACTCTTTGCTGTCAAATATCTGATGAAATAGTTGTCATTGTCGATAATTCATTTGGCTTTTGGTCTGTGAAGGGGAAGAACACTGTAAACCCAAGTGTGTGAATGTCGCACACTTGCAGGTGTGTGAATGTTTATTCGTACACTTACGGGGGTAAACGTGGGAATTTTTCCTATTGTGGACCTCATTAAAGAAAGAGAGAAGAGAACGGGATTTTACAATTTTCCTATATTAGTGACGTGAAACAGTCTTTTGCTGCTCCTGAAAACTCGTGATTTTCCTCCATTTTCCACTTCCTGACCCGTGTAGTGGAAGAGGGGTAGTCTAGTCGATTTACCTTTTGATCGCTTCCTTTTCTTTACCTTTCTCTTCCTTTTCTTTACCTTTCTCTTCCGTTCGCACTGATTAATAAAGTGTGCAACTGGCATGCACATAGTAGTGTTCCACTCTATAGTGGACACCCCCAGGTTTTGGACGGTAAATTTGAATACTTAAAAGTGTTCAAAGTAAATTTGAACACTTCAAAGTGTACAAATCTTAATGGCAAACCCCGGAATTGCACAGTTTTAAGTGTGCAACTTTACTGTCAAACCCTTTTTAGTATTCAGATATTCAGTCAAACAGTAATGTGTGCAACATAGTGTTGAGCACTCTTGCTTGTGCACGCTAGTTGCACACTTCATTTATCAGTGCGGCATCAGAGGTTCGTATAGTCAACATTCGACCTATCCCCTTCTTCCACTTAACGAATTTAGAAAACAAGAAAGTGTTATCGACATTTAAATGATCGTTTACTCAGACATTTTTACGAGATATATTATTGTGGTCTGCTTTTGACAAAAACATTGCGAAGTAACAGAAAATTTTACAGTTCGGGAGACGGAAGGGTGGTGACCTGCGTAAGCAAAGGCACACAAAAAGAAAATACCAGCAGCTTGTTTTTGTCGCCGCACAGCTGCCTGCCCTGCTAACTGCTCTCCGTAAGCGGTTCATCTCGCAGAGGTTATCGCATGAGACGAATCGCGAGCAAATTGTCGACCCGTTTACACATAAAGGTCGACCAGATGGAGCGAGACACAAATCACTTTGAGAATTTTTTTATAGTGATCACTTTGATTGGTAATGAGGGAAGTGAGAGTGAGCTATTATTGGCGCTCTCTCTGCAGCATATCGGGCACGGAGCTATTGTTTGCCGAGCAGAGGTTGGTCAATGCTCGGCATGTAATTATGCGACAATGATGTTATAAGAATGGAAAGTTTGGGAAATGGTCGGTAGCTCCGGCTATCAGCGCTCCGCTCGAAAAGATGGCGCCATCATCGCTGGTCGCCGTCGATCTCGATGATCCTCCCAACCGAGCGTGCGTAGAGGTCATCGCATCTCGCCACTATCAAAAATCGTTACGCTCAAAGAAAGATAGAGGCGGCTGACACGAGTCGTTGAAACGTCTGGAGGCAGAGGCATGCCTCGAGGCAGGGAGCTAGCGGAGCAGGCCGGCCGCGGGGCCAAGGCGACCGCCACCGTGCAGGTGCGGTGCACATGTGGAGTGAGAGGGCTCGCGCCGGCCTCCGGGGCCCCGTATTTGGAACACGAACGGCGGAGGGGATGACCGGTGCCACCGTCGCGCCGACGGCAGCGGAGAGGCGAACAAAGGAAGTGCGAGATGGACCCGCCGAGATAGAGGATACAAAGTGCAAAAACGTTTCGTGTGTGCGCGCGCGCGTGAGCCAGCGCTCGCGAGTGCAGCTCTGCAGGTCACCCCGTTAGGATTACCGACACTGGCTCGCCGACAGACAACGTCAACATCTGCACCAGCCGTTGTGTACGGCCGGCCTTGCGCAGTCGCTGTGTCGCTCCCAGGCCGCGTCTCAGACTCCCAGCGCCATAAGCACCAGCACCATCACGTCAACGCCGAGTTATCGAGGTCCTCCGCGGATAAGGACACGCCACAATGCCCCTCCATGTACACGCTCTTTTCCTCTCGTCCGCAGTCGATAAAAGGCATTCTTGCGGAGAGCTCTGCTCCACCGTACCGCCTGGTCCTGGTCCGGCGTTCGTAAACTCTGTCAATTCAAATGCTACATTGTCTACTTTAAATAAAGTGTACATGATATGTCTACTTTAAATAATGTATACATACCCAAGTACGCATTTATAAAAGCGTACATACAACATGTTCACATTTATTTGAGTATTTACTCCTTTACTTGCAGAGTGGTCTTCCGAGTGAAGTTTCTCTCTCTCTCTCTCTCTCTCTCTCTCTCTCTCTCTCTCTCTCTCTCTCG
>NW_026267416.1:350824-352783 GCF_000697945.3 Frankliniella occidentalis | reverse complement strand
ATTTATGGTGTATATATCGTGTACATTTAGTATCAATTTGGTGTTCTGAAAACACCAAATTTACCCGATTTTTATCCGGATCCATTCCACACGGGATGATGGGGAGTAACCGGCGGCGATGAGAAAGATTTGGGAAAGAACGAGCGAGGTGGCAGATGTACATTTCTTCCGGGGGGAAAGGGAGTGGTGGTGCACCAAGCGGCGGATATCCCTTTAACGTTCTTGAAACAAATCCACACGTGAAATAAAATTATTATATCAGAAATAGTTGTGCGTCTACAGACGCAAAGAAAACAGGGCAGGGTTTGGTAACTTATCATAATCCAAATGAATAATGTTTCTCAAAATAACAAAAGATACATTTTAGTAAAAGTTAATGCTATTGATTTTGAAATGTGACAGATTTTAATGGTGAATACCTTGGACAAGTCGAATAATAACCAAAAAGAAACAACAATAAAAGAGTTGGGGGCGGGCAAAGTATACAACGAGTTGGGTAGCAGGGGACCCCTCGAAAATAACTGAATGCGCGGCTGGCTGTGCAGCACTGCAAGGCCAGGGAGCGTTGAACCTCGTGTGCGTCTGTTCCTTTATCACCGCGGCGACTGCACAGGCGGCCCCGCGGGCCCCGCACTCGGTTCGGCCCCCGGGCCTGCCGGGTCCTATCGCGGCGTGGATCAGCGGAGGGTCCAGGGGCGGGGCGGAGGGGCCCATAGGATGACAATGCGGGGGACGCGTGCGTTGACTAGACGGCACGAAAGTACTATCCGCGGTTGTGTGTGGGGGGCGCTAGGTGGGCCGCCTGCAGGCGTTGCGACGACCGATAGTTAGCACCCCTCGAGCGGCAAACACGTCATATAGTAATCACAGCATGACGAACGTCCACACAAAAACACCCTGCAGTTCCCGTGGGCCGGCGGGCGCCCCGAGGAGACAGCAGCGACAGCGGCGACAGCGGCGACAGCGGCCTGGGCGTGACGATCCACGCATACACAATACAGTGCGAGGGGCTCCATTCATGAGCAGCATTATCAGCTGACGCTACGCTACGGTGGGGCCGTTGTGAGGTCGACAACTCGAGACCCGGTCCAGACCCCCGTGTACTGTACCGGCGGGCTGTCTAGAGCGTCGTTGGGTCCTACTGCTCGTCCTGGGGGGCCGTGGGGTCAGGACGCACGCGCCGGCTGGAGGGAGGGCTCATGAAATTTAATGAGTGGCTACAGGGGATGACAATCAGTCGAATATCTCCCAGGGTGCAGTGACCCGCGCGCTGCCTGCGCGACTCCTGTTCTCCCCTTTTGCTCTCTCCCCGCCCTGGCGCGGCAACTATATCTCCTCTCCGACGTCAAGAACCCTAGTTGCCAATATTGGTCTTGCGCGAGCCGCTTTCTCTACACCATACATTATTTTGTTCATAATACTTGCCGAATTTTACGCAGCCATATATGGTATGCACAATTCTATGCATAAATATGTACAAATTGCAGAAAGTTGTGCATGAAATTGTGCATACTTTCTGGCTGCGTAAAACTAATGCATAAGGGTTGAGAGTGGATTCCGACCGATTCCGACCCGAATAGCATATGCACTTATTTGCTCATCCCTTTTTTCCGTCAGGGATGCAGACCAGCTGTCTAGAGGGCGTGCACGAACACCACCCTGTGTGTCCAGGTGCCCCCCCTCCCCCTATACACACACACCCTCTCCCCCATTGTTTTTCCTATTAGTGGTTGACATGCATGTAGGGTTCGCGTCTCGCATGGGGGAAACAATGTGATACATTTGAGTCTGTGCCATCCCGTGTGGAATGGATCCGGATAAAAATCGGGTAAATTTGGTGTTTTCAGAACACCAAATTGATACTAAATGTACACGATATATACACCATAAATATACACCATATATACCCCAAATGCATTTGGTGTAGATATGGTGTACTTTCGTTCTTTTTATGGTGGT
>NW_026267416.1:339039-342289 GCF_000697945.3 Frankliniella occidentalis | reverse complement strand
CCCCCCCACTCCTCCTCCCCCTGCCGCCAGGGGACGAGGCTTTCTACGCGTTTCTGAGATGTCTGTCAAAAGCCTGTAGCCACGCTTCCATCAGTTGCATCCAAACAACCGACTTTGCACGGGCTTGTGTGATGTCCGTTGAAATCCTGTCGGCACTAGATTTCCACGCGATTCTAAGATTACGGTCAGAAGCCTCTCGCGAGGCTTCTGTTAGGCATTGCATAGGCATCGCAAATCGCATCGGCCGACGAGCTTTCAACACGCTTCCGAGATCACGGTCTAAAGCCTCTCTCCAGGCTTCTGTTCGGCATCGCACAGGAATCTGAGTTGCGCCAACCGACAGGCTTCTAAGGGGTTTTCAGATGTCTGTCAGAAGCCTCTAGCGAGGCTTCTGTCAGACATCCCACGCGAATTTCTGAAATCCTGTGAACAGGCATCTTTCAAATCCTTTCGAATGCTAGTGTACTGGCTTGGGACAGTATTCTAAAAGGCTTCATAGCTCCAAATCCTCTACAAATCGCGTTTACGTCCAGTTACTATCTCGTTTACTGGATTTGATTTTCGTCAGGGTATCTCCGCGGCAGCCGCAGCGTCCGCGTCATCAGAATCGTCATCATCCTTGTCAGAGCTGGGGCGGCTAGGGCCTGCTGCAGAGGAGGGGTTCAAAAACACATACTGCACAGGTACAAAGTAATTCCTTGGACTGATCAAAAATAATACCATACCTTCAGCGGAATCACTAGGTGTTGGTAGGCGAACCTCCGGAGGTTTGGGGTGCGCTTTAATCATGTGCCTATTATACCACGTCCTGCTCTTGTACTTTTTATGGCATATTTCACATTCGATTTCCATGATCACAAGTTAAACAATACTGACAGCAATTGACACTTTATTTCTAGGTTTGTATCGAACGAAGTTTCTTTCACTCTGATTCCGGCCTGCTCGTCTGCAGAGTTGAAGCGAAAAGACAACAAAAACTCGTACCAACGTACGTCACAAACAATCATTCTCACTTTTCATTATAGGACTTCTTTCACTATAAAACAAGGCTTTTTAAGCATTTTTACATATTAAAGTGTACTATAATTGCGAACTACATCCTTTGATTTGATTTTTAAGGTAATACATATAGTAGTCACTTTTTATAGTGATGGCAGTTCTTTTCCAAAAAGAACACGGAAAGAAGTGGACAAAGCGGACCGTTCGGCCGATGTACTAGCTGGCGGTGGAGAGATTCGGCAGATCCCTGGCCCGCCAAGGGGGACCTTGCGTCTCCCTAAGTCTAGCTTAACTCCATGATGGCCCTGTCGGCAACGCCTGCTAACGAGACGAGAGCGCGCCATCTAGGTCGACGTCGCCTCCGTGGGGTAAACGAGTACCGGGCCGGGGTGCCTGCGGCCGGGACAGAGACGGACGGCGGCCCCGACGCGGCGGACGCCACGGACTCTATGAGGGTTGATGGCTATCGCCCTCGCCAGCAGGCAGGGCACGGGGAGGTAACGACCTGCGAGGGGTAGTGACCCGCGAGAGGAGAGGGGAGGACCTCATGGACTGGTGGGCGGGCATAGGGAGGGCCGAATGGAAAAGTTAGCAGCAACAGTGCTGACTCGACCCTCAGCCCCCCGGCAGTCGACACTCACAGATCGACTTACAGTTGGTGATTCTTGTTTTAAAGGATGCTGAGAGACAAGCTGAGGGTGAAAAGTATATGCAGGCTGTGGTATAGTGGATGAGTGTCGAGGTTGTGGAAGGGGAGAGGGCTTGACCTTGGGCGGCCTGCACTCTGCGCCTGCACTCGCGTCCTGTACCAATGTGCAGTGTACTGGGCACTTTCGTCAACTGTGGAACACATTGCATATTGTGTCGGAAGTTAATGCCGCAGTGAAAGTCCGTGTCTCTGCACTACTTCAACCTGCAACTTATCATCGCAGAAAACACCCCCCACTCCCAGCTGGGGCCGCTCCCAGCCACACAGCTATAATCACACCTCGGCACAAAGCCGTTACGGCACCTCGCGCAAAAATCCACCCCCATTTAATTATTTATTTTCTGCACGCGCGGTGGTTGGTGTGGTCTGTATACAACGGTACGGTCGGTAGCCGAGAGGCACGCCCTTACTTCTACACCCACATCATTCTTCGGGGGGAAGTCATGCCTGCACTGTTATCTCAAGTGCGATAAATTTCAAACAATAATTTGATGCGATAATAGCCCAAAAGCGATTACCACATAAATTTTCACCTGGAGGAGCAATAAAAAAATTATTGCACTAAATTGACGTTTGGCATTTCATTAAGTGCGATAATTTTAACACATTTCTTAGCTAAATTTATTATTGCAACAAAATGTGTTAAAATTATCGCTTTTAATGCAATATCAAATTATTACACTTAATTTTTGTAGTCATTATTACATTGAGAACTACAGCAGTGTGGAAACCGCCTAATTAACTAAATCATAAGTATACGCCTTACCATCGTTTTGGTAAGTGTAAAACATTCGTGGTGTTGAAAAGTGAATAAGTTACGCTCGCTGTGTCATATGCATGCACACGGTGCTTTTAGTGCACTACTAAATATGAGTGCACCAGTATGCCCATGGGCATACACTGACGACTTAACTGCAACACTAACCACAGTGTTTAACTGTCACTCACGAGTTTAGTTTCGCGACTCTGACCTGCCTCAATGGGGATCCCTTGACAGAGCGTCAATGGACGACCATCATCATCAGTCTGAATAACGCCTGCGCAATGCACCGCGGTGCGTCAGAGTTCAGCACACTGCACTGCTGTCCCGCCGTGAGACGTCCGAGTTCAGCGCTCTGCCCTGTCCAGGCGTGGACCCCAGTCCAGCAGGACTTGAGCTACTGCGGGGCGACCGCGAGGGCCAATGCGGGTTGACTAATTCCGGCAGAAAGTGCATGCGGCGCTGACAAGTCGACATGCCGTAGGGTTGGTTGTTCGTGATCGTGAGTGTCGTGAGGGGAAGAGCAGAAGGAGAGCTACGGCCGATGGAGAGAGAGGGGGGGCGGGGGAGGTGAGAGTGGAGTGGGTGGAGGGGCCGTCACTTCCCTCCAGACGACATTGGAGGTAAATTTGCCAAAGCGCCAGCAAGCAGTGCAG
Organism: Frankliniella occidentalis; assembly: GCF_000697945.3. Lineage (NCBI taxonomy): Eukaryota > Metazoa > Arthropoda > Insecta > Thysanoptera > Thripidae > Frankliniella > Frankliniella occidentalis. Next base: position 339,165 of record NW_026267416.1, on the reverse strand, counting down.
CCAGTGTCTGTGCCATGCCGGTCACGCCGGGCCGGGCCGCCGCCGGTGGACAGGGAACGTGGACTAACTGACTACCGAGTGTAAGCTGATCGAGCGAGGGGGAGAGGGGAGGAGGCGCCAGCACCC
>NW_026267416.1:333964-334599 GCF_000697945.3 Frankliniella occidentalis | reverse complement strand
CCAGGGGTCCATAATAAGACGGCAGTAGGTCTCTGTGTCTTCATCATCGTCTGTGCCAGACCACTCTTCCCAGTCCAGCGTTTTCGCCGCTGCTACCCTGACGAAAATGAGAGGGTTTGCTTGCGATTTCAGAATCTCCTTCTGACGATTTCGACAGGAATTGAAAACCCCCTCAAAACCAGTGAAAACCTGATAAACTGGCTTTGCAATGGAAAAAATGCAACACTTACAGGAATCTGAATGCTTGTTAAGAGTCATTTGTCGAGAATCTTACAAGCATCACGAAACCGCTTTGAAAGCCGATGCAAAGCCAGCTGAATGCCAGTTCGAATCTCATCCGTCGGCTTGATTCTTGTCGGAAGCCTGTCTGAATCCTATTGGAATCCTGTCGGCATCCCTTTCGGCCCGGTAAGATTCTTGTTGGAAGCTCGTTGCTTTCCGGTGCGAATCTCCTAGGTTGGCGCAATGCACGCATGCGCACTGCGCAGCCCACGTGGTGCAATCATTGGGCTGCGGACTAAAAGAAGGGCACCTGTTCGAAGATATCATACGCTGCAGCGTAAAAAAGCAAATTTTGTGTTTTGTTCTGCTTATTTTTTTTTTTTTTGCGTTTTTCCTTTGCTCCCTCCCCCCCT
>NW_026267416.1:318661-329758 GCF_000697945.3 Frankliniella occidentalis | reverse complement strand
CCCCTCTTCCACCCCCCATCCTCGTCTAAGCGCGCGGAGCGCTTCCGTTGCATCAGTTCAGCGGTTCGCATGTAAACTTCCGGCCGGCGAACGTGCCCTTTAATTCGCGTCGGATGCAAAGTTGCAAATGAAATTAATGTGTACCTCACCACGGCATCAAGTCGACCATTTCATTAAAATTAGTAGTTAAAGTTGTGCGATATGTTATTCCATTACTTAAATGTACATTTAGGGACATGATGTCATACGTAATATTTTTGGTCCATATATCTGATCCATATAAGTGTGTGACAATTGGCACGCATTTTGCATTGAATTGGAATGTCACACACTTCTAGTGACAGGGGAGGACAGTCGATGGAGGTGGGCAATAGATCTACCCGGAATGGAAACCTGATCAGCCGTGACCAAGACGACGAGGTCCTGTCCTGTGTAAGAAACCCTGGAAGGAAGTCTTACGCAGCTCGACAGAACCGACTTTACTTTCATTGGCAGCACCGGTCGGCACAACTGGGCAATGAAAAGGGACGCAGTCATAGGCACGATTATTCTCATGTGTCGTTATTTTCCTCTTTCAATTTAATCCCAGCGCAGCGAAGTGGGAAATGAGACCACTACACCGAGCCGCTGATGCCACTGGTGGACCCAAGCACCGGGGCCGCAGGTGGCCGACAAACGGCCACGGGCCGGCGACCACCACCGGCACCGAACGAGTAGGAACAGCTGTAATTGGCGGGCTCTCCATGCGGTGGCGATGGCCGTATCCGGATCTGATCCGCACTCACATGAGTCAGGCCTGGTGTGCCTGTGGCGCCGGGGGGGCACGGCCCGGCGTCGAGAGGAGGTCAGCTGTATCCATTGCGGAGCACTCGCGCACACTCGCACTCTCAGTCTGTCCAACTCGCGCACACTCGCACTCTCAGTCTGTCCAACTCGCGCACACTCGCACTCTCTGTCTGTCCACTCGCGCACACTCGCACTCAGTCTGTCCACTCGCGCACACTCGCACTTTCAGTCTGTCCACTCGCGCACACTCGCACTTTCAGTCTGTCCACTCGGGCACACTCGCACTCTCAGTCTGTCCACTCGCGCACACTCGCACTCTCAGTCTGTCCACTCGCGCGCGCTCGCACTCTATGCCATTCAACACGCGCGCGCGCTCGCTCCGTGTTGTGTACCGCACGCGCCGTGCGGCTCGAGGCGGCGCGTCGCGTGCGCGTGGCTCGGCTGCGGGCAGCGGACTGACTGTGTGCTGGGCTGGGTAGCGGCGACTGGGGAGGGCTGGGGGCCGCTCGGGACGGGAGCATGGCCGTGGGGGAGGAGGGCACACCGGCGTGGCGGCGGCAACATGTGTGCGGGGCGGAGAGGAGCCGGGAGGGGCGGCTGTGAGTCAAGTGGAAGACCCCCGAAAACGTCGAGTGACTCGCCTCCTTCCTCCCGGGAATGGGAACGTATGCATGCAAGCCACGCCAAATCACGTGAAATTTCGGCTCCAGTTTGAACAGTGGTATATAATGTATCCCTTTTAGAAGCTTTCAGTCGCTGCACCATGAGGCGGACTGTCTTCTGTAGAAGGTGGGATTACCGGGAAACCTGCGGCGGTAGGTCGATGATGCTTTCCGAAAAGAGTACCTGTTGCGTCCGTATTACAAGAAACTTATGGAAGTGCCGTTATACCCTAGCGACCCTTGCTTTCCATGGTGAATTTTCAGAGAAAGCAAGGGGGCAATCAGTCCAGATGAAAGTGTACGAGTCAGTACTTTAGAACAGAAATAGACCGTTCCGACAGTGCGCTTTTTTGAGAAGAAATGAAGAAGTCAGGACCGGAACCAGTAGCTAAAGTTGGGTGATTTTTGTCATTTGACACTCCAGTTCGACGTGAATGACCTCTATTAAATCCCTAGTAACTGTCAATTTTAGTTTTCACTGATTTCAGCCTCTATTTTAGAACTGTTTCCGGTGGTGATTTCATTAATTCTTCTGTAAACGGGCACTGCCGGAACCGTCTTTTGTTTTTTGTGCACGCATCCCGCGGGCACATAAATTCTTTCCTATGGCTTATATGTACACGCTGCGTGTACATACGGTCGGCCATCACACATACTTACATTCCGCTGATGTACTATAACCGCCAACCGCCACAGACAGCAGGTCTCGGCTCGGCCCGGGTCTCGGTCCCAGTAACAAGTAAGGCGACTCAGGCTACTCACTGAACAAATAAGGATTGCATTATCGAGGGAAATGAAGTCACCATCGCCGAAAGGGTATTTCACTTAGTTTAAACCGAAACCAAGGAGGAACGGCATTGCTTCGGAGACCCGTCACTCTACGACAATCACAGACCTAGTGGCAGTGGCGGGTCTGCGAACTTAGTCCGCGTCAGCCAATGATTGTCTCCTTTTTCCATTGATCCTCAACAACAGATGGTTCCGGGCGTGCGCGTTTCGAGAAAAAGTAAGGAACTCTGGACCGGAACCAGTACCTTAAGTTCGTCGATTTTGATCATAGCGCAATTCGAACACCTGTAGTAACACCCTCGTAACGGGTAAGGCTCATTTGCACTTGTTTTAGCCGTTATAGAACTGTTTTCGGTGCTGATTTCCGTAATGCTTCTGTTAACGCACCCAGAGAACCATTTAGTTGATACAACTAAATCAGGGTTGCAAGAACCAAAATTTAGTTCCTAAAACCGACTAAAATTTAGTAACCCTATTTTTAACTAAATATAGTCGCACCAATCAAATTAAGTCATGTAGACCAAATTATTTCATCGCCACGAATAAAATTTTAGTCCCAAGAGCTAAAATTTCGTCGGTTTTGAATTTGGTTAAATGGACTAAACGGCCTTCTGGGTGCGGGCAGTGCCCGTCGGGCACTGCCGGAATCGTCTGTCGGGTATTGGTCTACAGCGCTGAGCGGAAGAAGAAGAACAAGAAGGGAAGGTGGAAAGCACGTCGAAAGGCGCCCGCGCCGTCCCCCTCTCCTCTACTGGGAGGAATGGGGGTGCGCCCGGGGAGAAGTAGGGGGCAAATGGGGAGGAGTGCGAGCGCCTTTCCACCTTCCGGTTTTGTTCTTCTACTTCCGCTCAGGGCTCTAGACCAATACCCTACTCCTTTTGATTCACTCGCGTCGAGAAACACGCTCATGCGGCGGCACTTTATCAATAAAGGAAGCAGAGAGAGAGGGGTAGAGAGAGAGAGAGAGAGAGAGAGAGAGAGAGAGAGAGAGAGAGAGAGAGAGAGAAGCAGCCCTCGACGGGAAGTGAGCGGCTGATGACGGAGCATGGGCGGGCCTGCAACGAGACGTTTTGTTCCTGTGGCCAGCCTGCGGCACTCCACGTCCACCAGCAGCACTCGGCTGCGCCATGGCTGCGCTGTCAGCTCCTCTTGGCTGTGCGACTGGTCGTCTATTGAGCCGTCTCACTCGGCCATTGCTCCCCCGAGAAAAGTCGTAGACACACCACACCAAGGCACAAGGCGAGGTCCTTTTGGGGGTTTAGATAGGACCCGCGCGACCTACTTCCCATTGGTGGGCGTCGACCCCAGTCCTGCTGCTTTTAAATATTGAACCTCCTTAAAGAAGTTGGAGTCGAGTCGCTCGCGAGGGGGCCTCAAATCCGGTAATCTGGTGTACACCCACCCCGGCAATCTACGATCATCTTCGGCAATCTCTAGGTAATCGGCTGCAAAAGCCATGCTTTTTGCCTACATTCAGGGTTACATTAGTGCGTTTTACCTAGTTACAGGCGGTTTATGCCTTTAAAGCTAAATATTCGTCAAGCAATCTGGCAATCTTAAGATTGGCCAATTGGCAATCTGGTGTACGTACATTCTACAAGAGAGTTGAGGCCCCCTCGGTCGCTCTACAACTCCGACGGAGAAAATTGAGGAAAAACCAGCAGTCCGAACCCTTCCAAAGAGAGTTGGAGTTCCTGGGACATTAGGTTGGAGTGAAAATCTGGGATCACAAAGGATCACCCAGTCAAGATACTATGAGAAAACTGCAATATCAGTTTTTGCCCAACGGCATTGGTGTAGCCCCGAGAAGGGCCGAAACTACGTTACATTTAGTTTTTAAAGTACATTACGAATTTCATAACTACATTGCTCTGTGGTGGCTTTGCTGACGCTACAGGGTCGTTTTTAGATTTCACAATCACTCGCAAAAAAAAGGAAGTTGTCACCAGAACTAATAATGAGTTAATTTTTGGACGATCGATAACTATTAGCTGTGGTAACGAATATTCAGTCGGCAGAGCCAAGAGTTGGTTGCGAAAAACAAGGCATGTCTCTGCAGTAGCCAATTCGCGTTTTTCTTTTAGAACGAATGCGTTGTTAGCTCACACAAGATGAAATTCACCATTGAAACAAGGCAATATTGTCTTCGGAATAAGATTTTTCTCTTATTCGAAAGAATATATCAGCTTCTTTCAAGAGTAAATTTGATCTTGTGTCAGCGTGCACTTGAAACAAGGAAAAATTTACTTGAAACAAGAAACTATTTTTCTGGGTGTAGCTATTAGGGCTGAGGCCAAAACATCAAGGTTGTTTTTCGGAGTTCCCAATTGATGCTTGCTTTTCATCCCAGTCTCAACGCGCGCAGTGGCTCAGTGCTTCCGAGTTGGCGCGCAGCGCCGAAGGGCGAGGGTTCAACACCCACTCGGGTCGGTTTTAATTCCTTGTTGTGGGCAGTAAAAGTCAGATGGGACGCACCCTACACATGGAAATAGAACAACTGTGCAAGAATTTCACTTTTAACATATTTTGACATTTTTATCCCGCATTAGTTTTCACACCTGACGTGATTATCTGCTATAGTGAACAACGCTTGGCTTGGACAGAGATTAGCTCTCGCAGCTAACGCATTGCTTGTCACGCTGACAGCTAACATATTAGCTATCACAGCTTACTTATTTTTTTTCCCTGAAAGAAATTGTTTTCTGGTCTCCGCTTGGTTCTCTTTTAGCATCGAGAGTAAAAGTTAGCTGACACCTTAAAATTACTAACATATTCTTTATGTTTAGTCAAAAGGTATTAAAGGTATCATCTGCTAAAAATATGATATTATTTTTGTTACCAATAAACTAAATGAATATTTATTATGTTCAGAGGGGATGTTGAAATCCATGACATTTCCATGAAGATTCTCGTCTGGGGTGAAATTGGAGGGGTCCCCCACTCGCCAACTCGTTGTACACTGGCCCGCTCGCAATATCAAAATAAGAACACTTTTGCTTGTACAGTTGAGTACAGAAATTTTTTACTCTTGCTGAGTCTGGTTTTGCGATACTTTTAACACAAAACCATGTGATAATGTGATACTTTTATCAATTTTGGGGGGGTTATCATGCCCTATAGCGTGTGAATGACAAAACAACAGCTATCGCAAAAATTCAGTAAAAGTATCACAGAACAATCTGGAGTACACTTTGCGTGTACACATGAGTACAGAACTTTTTTACTCTCGCTTTACCCCCCACTGCTTTCACTGCGGCAGGAGGAGCTGGAAGAGCGCCTCGATGCGACTGGTCCGCGTCCTGCGCATCCGCCGTGACGCATGGGTTGCCTACCTCGACGGCGTCTACGCTGCTGTGCGGCGCCGGTGGCCGGCAACTCATTCGACATGAGCGAGAGGGGGCGAAATGTATGGAGCTCGAGAGCGGGCCGGCCGGACAAACGCAGTGATTACCTTCAATTTCTTCGATTTACTCTGCTCGCGACTCCTGGAAAAATGAAAAACGAGAAATTTAAATATCTCTCTCTCTCTCTCTCTCTCTCTCTCTCTGTCTCTCTCTCTCTCTCTCCTGCCACTGTTAAAAATTTCTTGGGATTTCCCGAAGGGAACCACTACTAGAAATTCCCAGAGGACCCCGTTCTTAATTTGCATCTCGTGAAACAGCAGTTGAAGGAAGCGAGTGTTTAGTCGTGTATGTGTTGCGAAGTTAAACTCGGCACGTGAAATCTACGGAGTCCTTTGGGAATATTTTTCACGAGTGATCCTCTGCGAAATCCCAAAAGAATTTCTAACTGTGGTTGTTCTATCTCTAAGTTAACTGTGTACTTCCCTACCGCACATACGTAAAACGTGTGTAAGAGAGCTGTTAGTTGTTGTGCTTTCATAGTCTTTTGAACTCCAAGTATCTTTCTCACTCTTGCTCCCTCTCGCCGTCTCTCTCAGGGCGAGTGCAGGGGCCTCCACCTTCCCCGGCACAAGGTTGCGGTGCCGTCGGGACACCACAGGCAAACCTAGCCATCCCATCTGTTCTGCGAGGTCTTATTGCCGGGAGGTAACGACTCGACCGACTGGCTTCTCGTCAGATCGAAAACTTATCTTTAACTCAAATCGATGTCGGAGCAGTCTACCTGAGTCAACACAAGTGTTACACTGGATATTTGAATAGTTCGAAGCGGTTAAACAGTAAAGTTGACCACTTTAAAGTGTCCAAAGCTTCATGGCGAACCCTGATGTTGAACACTTTAAATAAAGTGTTTACACTGGAAAAACTAATGTTACCAAGGTAACGTTTCTTCATGTGACCAAGCCCGGTAACGTTTCCTGATGCAACCTACCCCATGCAAAAGGATAGGGCCATCACAAATTGGTTGCATCACCAAACGTTACCTGGTTTGGTTGCGTCAAGAAACGTTACCTCGGTAACATTAGTTTTTCCAGTGAACTATACTGTCACACACTGTATAGTACTCAAGTATTGAGTCAAACACTTTAAAGTGTGCATCAGAGTGTTGAGCACTTCCACGTGCACACCAGTTAAACACTTTATTTATCAGTGTACACTACACACTTGTATGTGTGTACTATAGCAAGTAAACACTACTTGTATGTGAGTGCTTGCACCCCGTCCCCATGTCCCTGCACAACAATACTATCCGGCGCCGGCGCTCTGTCTGCTTTATCTCCTTCTCAACGCCGCTTGTACGCCGAAATTGCAAAAAAGAAGGAACCATAAACAAATGACAGCTACATATTAAGTAACAGACCTATTCTTAAATTTGTATCATCTGCTTTCAAGATAGCTTCTTGATTTTTATGCCATTCCAATGATTGTAAGAAAATCGATTATGCATTGTTCGCTGTTAGCCTTATCCGAATCCGGACTCTTACACGCCCAATGGCGCTGGATACTCACAATGCACACTCTTACGGCGTGTGCTTGCTGTGTGTGTGTGTGTGTGTGTGTGTGTGTGTGACATCACTAGCCTTCGCAAGACGAGTGTACTCAAATGTTACACCTGTACTCGATGCAAGATCGTGCTGGAAATTATTTCCACCGGCTTTTTTTTTTTTGAAATCTAAAATTGTACCCCTCGTCTCCATCCTCAACGGGATACCGCGACCTTCGCCTTATAGAGATATCTCGCAACAATTCCGTTAGCAATGCTTTTATTTTTTCCCTCCCCCCCTCTCTCCCTCCATTCGCGAGCAAGAAAGGTTCCTCCGCACAGAGGCAGGACTGTCGCAATGGACCCGTGCATGCGATCACAATGCGACAATGGTCTCACTTTTTCCCACTTTTTCTCGAGTGAGATTGGTGGACGGAGGCTGTTTGGTTGGTGTCCGGCTGGGGTTCTATCGATTGGGGGCGGAACAAATGTTTTCTTTTAAAAATGAAAAAAAAAAAAAAAAAACGGATAGCAATGCTGCAAACGTCCCAGACTAAAATTCCCACATAGCATCCCACAAGAAGTCCCTTCCCGCAGGTTCTTGTAGGTTTTTGGCGTGGGACATTTTTCCCACAGGTTGCATTTTCCCACATGAAAAATATTTCCCACAGGACGAAATCCTACATAAAAAATAGCAGGTACCACACCTTTTGGCTACAAACGAGTACCAGAATACTGTTCAAAATGTTCAAGAATGGTTCAGTAACATAATTACGTAAAAGTTTTTAGTTAAAAGGTTAAAAAAGTGAATCAGGTGGCAGTATTCGAACCCAGACCCTTCTCATTACTAGCTAGGACCTTTACCATCTGCGCTACGGCGCCTTCTGCTAGAGGACAGTAGGCGGGGCGATGACTATCTACAACATGGAGACCTTGCCACTGCACAGGAAAATATTCTAAGTCCCACCTCCTGTGGGACATACATCATGTGGGAAGTCAAGTTGTGTGGGTGATACCACAATTTTTGTGGGACATCGATGTGGGAAAAATCTTCATGTGGGATTTCGAAAATTTCCACAGGAAATACCTCCCACAATCTTGTGGGACATGTAGGATTTTTTGTCTGGGGTTGCTGGAACGTATATTGGCTACTCTGTTCACACTGTTAACACAACGTTTTTAACATATTAAACCCTGATGCATTATGTTCTGCATAAGCATGGCAGAGCTGTGAGATATGTACAGAGTTTAGACTGGCGAGGATTGTCATTTATGGGATACTTACAAGTAGTGGGTTTTGCAAGCCTCTCTAATATGGCTGATTTCCAACTAGTACCTGTCCAATAAATGACAATCGCTACCAGTGTAAACACTGTCATGCAAAATTCCATGCATAATTATGTACAACTCGTGTGTTATATACAACTTGCACATTCGTGCAATTGCCCTAGTAACACAAAACTGTAACTCGAGTGGTTTTTCGCTTCCATTACAATATCTGGCCGATACATATTTTCGTTCCGAGGAAAAAAAAAAGGATAGCGATGGAATAATTTTTTTCTCAGTTTGCATACTCCGCATCTTTGTTCCGTCGTAACTAGGTTCGACAAGGGTACGAGGGTGGGCATGTACAGCTGCTTAAATCTCAGCGAGTGTTATCACATAGGAAGTGATTATATGCACGCTTCGTGTAAATAATATGTCATCAGGTTACAATTACTTTTCACAGTGCATCTTGAACCCCACTACCCCAGTGAGAAATCAGTGGTCGAATCGACAGCTATATTCAATTAAGCCAACGCTTGACGCACGCTCCTGCAAGCGTTGGGCACGCTTGGCGGAGCGCGCGGGCAGCAGGCGAGGGGCGGGGTGCGGGGAGGCGACGGTGACTCTTCACCTCTCTTCACCCTGCCCCCCGCCTCCCGTCTTGCCCTCGCACGCTTGCAGGAGCGTGCGCTGCGCCGAGCGTGCGCCAAGCGTGGATCTTAATTGAATATAGCTGACCTCGAATCGACGTCGATTAGGCAGGTCGAAAAATTGTCGATTCCAAATGTCGAATCGACGGGATTTTGTCCCGCAAATCGACGTTTTTTCGACATCGACTATTTCGATACTTTATCGAAAGGGGACTAAAGGGATGGATTTCCACAGTTGAGCTAAGTTCAATAGCGACTGTTGGTGTCCGTAGACACCCGCGTTGGCGTCACGTTCAAAAATTACTGCAAGAGATGAAATCCGCGATGGACACCTCCCGCGCTCGAACGAACACGTCTCCAGACCATACTTGTTTTGGCGTTGCGGGTCACCAGCGAGAGATAACTGTACAGTCAGGAGAGCGATTGGAGAGCTCACGGTGAGCTCACTTGAAGAACGTTCTCAGAACGTTTCCACCACCCCCCTCACCCTGTTTTGAGAGGTTTAGAAGGCGCTCTAGAAGGCGCTTCCGGTGAGCTCACCGTGAGCTCTCCAATCGCTCTCCAGGGGAACACTCTGTCTCGAGTCGACGTCGAATCGACATCGATCTTGTACAATACAAAACTTCTTGCAATTTAGTACCAGGAACCGTTCTGTAACACTTTAAGACACATTGGCTGAGTTAAGCCGTGTCAAAGGGCACTTTTCGAGTAACATCGAAATTTCGTCGACAACTTCGTTTCAGGACCGACGATAACTTCTCGAGCAGTCGACGTTGATTCGGGGTCGATTCGAACACTCATTTCTCATTGGGTACTAGAAAGTGGTCACATCGTTGATCCCTTCTTTAGGACTCCACGTCATGCGAGTGCTGCTTTGTGGTTGCATCGAAGATGTGATTGCGGCAGTTACAGTGGACAATGAGTGCATCGCATAGTTCTCAGTCGATGCTCCTGCTTAGGATGCACGCAGAAAAACACTTTGGTTGTTGTAAGTAAAATGGTGTTCAGTTTGCCCCCTGAGTCATAACCATAGAACGTTCTCTCGTCGCTGGCTGAGCGTTTAGACGCTCCAACGGCTCCAACCAAACACTCAGCCGGCATGATAAGAACGTTCTAAGGTTATGACTCACGGGCAGACTGAACACCATGGTAGACCAAACTGCAGTTTATACTAGTACAGAGTTAATCTAAAGTTAAACTGCAGTTAAACTACAGTTTTAAACCAGTTTGCAGACCCTATGCGAAATCCGTATAGTTTGTCTATAGTTTAACTACAGTTAACTGCAGTAAAAACTGTACTTAAACTACAGTTGTACGCGTAGCATTGAACGCTGATCCTTCCATAACTAGTTACAGCAACAAAATTTTCGGGTGTGGTGACAATACATTTTTCTCAGTGTGCTACTGCTGCAGGCTGCAGCCAAACCGTCGCGGCCCCCAGCAGCATCTCTTTTCTTTTTCGTCACCTCACTTTCCTCCTCTTCGCCCCTCGCTTTCCCGACCCAAATATTACTCTCAAGTGAACCGTGTTGTTTGTTGCGGCGGCTGGTCAAACAGGACAGCAGGCCAGGGCCTGGCAGGGTCTGGCAGGGCCTGCCTCACTCTGCCTCCAGTTGTTTGACTTTGGGAGCGCCGCCCATTTTCATCTTTTTGTAAACTCTTCTCCGCGAGAGGGAGAGTCGTCTGCCGTTTGTGGCCAGTCGCCAGAGAGAACGAGAGGGAAATCCGCGGGGAAATCTCCTGACCCTCGGCAACTTATGCCACGCTATTTAACTTGAATTTTAAAACCTGTATTAAAAAAGCTCAATCAGGAATCGATCGTAAAAGCAGGTGATACGATACACATTTAAGAGTAGGGGTGTGCTCTGATCGTAATGAAATCGATTTTTCCACTAGTATTCACCATGCGCGTTTGTCGAGAATATTTCTGCGCGGGTACGTCTGTATATCAGTGCTGATCGGCGGAAGGGTGGGGTTGAGTAGCGGTCATCGACTCCACCCCCCGAGCCCGACTCCCTCCTTTTCCCTCTCATCCTTGTTTCTTTCTTTTTTTAAAATTA
>NW_026267416.1:316532-318211 GCF_000697945.3 Frankliniella occidentalis | reverse complement strand
CCCCCCCCCCTCTCTCATCTCGACCCCCAAGATTAGCCGTGGGACGCGATTTTGGCAGCGCGGATCAAGGCCGCAAAAAACGCGAATGAGCCGGGCGGATCTGCAGGTAAGCAGATAAGCTGATGAGTTATGAAAATGAAGTTGGAGCCGCTGCAGGTCGGGCCGGGCCGGGCTCTGCCGGCCTCGAGGAGGCGCGCTGGCCGCCGCCGCTGCTGGGGGTTTAGCAGGAAGAAAGTGGCCCATGGTGGCGCTCGCCGTGAGTGCAGGGGAGCAAAAGGAAGGAAAGAAGGCGACTCTCGCAGTTGGACTCGTGCGGTTGGGGTGCTTTACACGGCACCGGCCGTGTGCGTGGCTACATATGGGACGGCGCGCCTGCGAGGTAGGCCATGCCAGCCCGCGGCGCTCGCAAGTGCAACAGGCCTGCCTACCCGCAGGGGGCTCCGGGAGGAGACAGCGCACGTTGGACACCAGCCGTCCTTCGAGTGTGGCGGTTTCAAGCTCCAGTAACGGGAAAGGGTGATGCCTCTACATGCGAGCGCATGTTGCCTATACTTTCAGGCGTCTCATCTGAGGCTGACGTAAGACCGTCACTGGCCCTTCTCGCGTACACGGAAAAAGGGTGACTCCACTCTCATTTCCCTATGGACGTTACGGAGAATTTTGTGCAAACTTATTATGTATCACATATTATCCGCAATACGGGTACGTATCCGTGTTACAGATAATATATGTGATCCATTATACGTTTGCGCAAAATTCTCCGTAAGCGGGTAGGTAATGAAATAAGAGTGTCGGAAAGACGCCAAGAGAAGGTGTTGTCCTAGCCGAGTGTGTGCTCCTCCCCCCGTCCCCTGCTGTCGCAGTGCGCAAAATAGATTTGTTTCAGAGCGCTTGATTACGCGGCTGCCGAGGCCTCCAGGTCGTCGCGCTCATCGTCGCCCTACTCAGTGCACCGCCCGTCCTGCCGCCACCTTGCCGGCCCTCCGTCCAGACCTCCGCGGCTCCAGCTTCCCGGCCGGCCGCGCAGTTCGAAAACGATGTACCGTGGCTGATTCATAGAGAAGACGCAGGTGCGGGTGGGTTTGCCTCCCTATCGGGCCATGGCGCCTTACGGGTATAGAGCGAGTAGGCAAACCCGCTCGCACCTGCGTCTTATCTGAATCACCCGGTACGAGGTGCCACGGGTGAAGGGCACCCGCCTGTTTCCCAGCCCGGGCCGGGGTCGAGTCTGAGCGGCTGTTCAATCTAAACAGACGTTCAAAGACACCAATTTTAGACATTCTGTTGGGGGACACGAAAATTTGGATTTGAAGGAATTTAACAGTGAGTCAACAAAACATTTTGATGTCCCAGCAGGGTATTTTGACGCCCTAATAGTCCAAAAATGTTTGCGCTCGCTTCGCTCGCATGGATACTGCTGCTTGTTCCTAAAACTCCTGGAAAAGAACTCAGGGAATTTATTAGAATAGAGGGTCTGGAAATCAAGGGGAAACTGAGGGGGAATGGAAAGGTGGTGGCCACTATGTAACGAGAGCAAGCAAGACACGTTTTGGACAAATCTATTTTCACGTTAAGTTTTCAATTTCGTTCCTCGCTCCACCCACCTACCACTAAGATAATACTAGAAGCATGATCTTTTCCATTTGCCCATATAATGTAGGCAATTTCGGGCCCCTTCA
>NW_026267416.1:313784-314926 GCF_000697945.3 Frankliniella occidentalis | reverse complement strand
GGGGGGATCAGGCAACCACCTAATTAATCGGACTCTACTACCGTGATCAGCCGTGTAACGTCCGCCCCATAAAGTCGCAGTAAAAGACAGAGCAGCACAGATTGCTGATGGGGGGGAGGGAGGCTCTCATCTTGCTGGAGGAAAAGGCAGCTGTCCTGGCCGCGGTCCACTCTCTGACCTGACTGGCCAGGTTCATTGTATCCAGGGTAATAATTGTGCGAGTGATCAACCACCTGCTCGCGGCACGGGCTCCGTCCACGTATCTTATTTCGTGATTTCTCTGCACGACTTCAGTGTCTTGTCTCGCGTTGGCTTTGTCATTTCCTTTGTAACGGCAATCGTCTTCGAACTGGCCTACCCTCCTCCCATATATTCTAAGTTGACTGCCAAGCCTTGCTTGAAGCGCCTGCTGGGTAGGCAACATCTTGTCTGCAGTGCGTGCGTGTACGGCGGGGTGGCCTACCCCGAGTCTCGCAGGCGCCTAGCTTCCGTAACTTGCTCAATGAATCTAAAGAAAGCCGGACGTAATTTCTGGAGTTTGTGGTGTTGAAGTAAACTAGGCTAGAAGCCAATTGCTGCCCCAACATCAGAATTTCTGAAACAATTAACTAATGTTTAACCGTGTTCGCAACTCAGTAAAATACTAGCACTGAGTATGCAGAAATCCAAGTTGCAATAATAGGTGTCCCGTGTTTTTTCCCACATTTTCTTGCCGTGCAGCTTGTTTAAATCTGGCGCCTGGTTAGAAGGGAGGCTAGTGTAATACGGGCCCTTGGCAGGCCGGCACTGCGTGTCACGGTGCGGCGGGGCAGGGGCGGGGAGGCCGCTCTGATGGAGTGGAGAAGGTGTGTTCTTCTGGCCGACTGACGAGCGCGATCTGGATTTCATCAAAAGCTGGATCAGGAATCAGGCGCGCCCGACCAGCAGCCAGTAGGGTGGGGCCCGCGGCGGCTGGGAGTGGAAGCGGCTCGTGGGTGGCCGGTGTGTGTGTGTGTGTGTGTGTGTGTGTGTGTGTGTGTGTGTGTGTGTGTGTGTGTGTGTGTGTGTGTAAGCGCGCTCGCATCTTTGCAAATAACGGGTTACAAAAATTGCCAGTTAACAGATTGATACAGCCGTGGTCCAAGGCCAAGGACCCCCCGGAC
>NW_026267416.1:311833-313734 GCF_000697945.3 Frankliniella occidentalis | reverse complement strand
CCAGCAGCCAGTAGGGTGGGGCCCGCGGCGGCTGGGAGTGGGAGCGGCTCGTGGGTGGCCGGTGTGTGTGTGTGTGTGTGTGTGTGTGTGTGTGTGTGTGTGTGTGTGTGTGTGTCTGTGCAGACGCGTAAGCGCGCTCGCATCTTTGCAAATAACGGGTTACAAAAATTGCCAGTTAACAGATTGATACAGCCGTGGTCCAAGGCCAAGGACCCCCCGGACTGCACTTACACACTCACACACGTGCGCTTTAAGGGTCTTTATTGGCCCTTTGCCACAACAATGGCGGGGCGAGCCCCTGCCGCCACACACGATGCGATTCACCCACCAGACTCACAGACGCACGGGCAGGCGGACGCAGAAACACACACACGCACACACACACACACACACGAGGCTGACCCAGCGACCCAGATATCACAGCGCGACAGTGACAGGATGCACCGCCTTATGTATTTTGGTGAATGGACGGCCCGCCGCCGCGCCCTACTCGCCCCGCCTCCAGCCGCAGCACCCCCAAACCGAAACGCGCCTCTGGTTACTTTGTGTTTGTAGCGGAGGCCATGCAGGGCCAGGCGGGGCGGGGCGGGCCAAGGCACAGCACGCCGTCGAGCAGCCGGGATGGGAAAGTTGGTGGCCGAGTGTGTCGGGGTGTTGTAGGGACAGCCCAGCTGCCAGACACTCCATCTGAATTTTATGACAGGTCTTGGTAGCGCCACGCCACGCCTTGCGAGGTCCGATCACATTCCGAAAGGTGTTTGAGGATTCGCCAATTTGGACCCTCTCATAACGATGAAAATATTCATATAAAATTCACATATAAAGACGGGGGGAATGAAAAATGCGGCTGCCATGCTAAGTGAGCTTGCGATGGAGTTTCATCGCGAGGCGAGCCGCGGTGGTGGTGTCGGGCCAATCCCTTCATCACTGTATTCACAACAGTTAACAAGAGTTTCAAACTGTTGTTTGGATTTAGAGGTTGAAATTATCACAAACTGCACCCTATCCTACTGTTTACAATAAACAATTTGAGTTGTTTTAAACTATGTGACCCTCGAGTTGCCCTGAAAATCACAGACATCTAGCTCAACACTGTAAACCCAAGTGTGTATATTGTACACTCTTCCTTGTGTGTAACTTGAAAGCTCAGACAAGGAAGTGCGTGCTTGGCATGGCACACACTACGGAGTGTGTACTTCCAAGTGTGTGCCACGCATGTCCACACAACCTAGTATGTACCATATGCCAGGCACACACTTCCTTGTCTGTGCTTTCAAGTACACACAAGGAAGAGTGTACAATGTACACACTTGGGTTTACGGTGAACAATCCTCCCTCTGTTGCACTAATGTCTTGGTAACTGAAATTGCAGAAAATAGCACGTTTGTGGGCCAGTAGTGCAGTAGTGTATGGTGTTCTTGGAAATTATAATTTTCTACATTGCCAGAAAATTGCAGTTGAAACTAGTTAAAACTGACATCTTGTACTAGAGTTTGATTTGAAAAGTGAATTCCGCACTATTGCGCCTTCGATACAGTAATCAACTAATCAATCCTTGCCACCCTGGGACACCCACATTGCGCTCCCCCCGACTTCCCCACTTAGGGATGGGGCGTCCCGACTGCGCCCCTCCGAAATAAGGATGGTTCAGGAAACACCCTTTTACTGATTGCTATCGCACTATGAACATAAAGAGAAAAGAACGCTTGTCATGGTTGTCAATGACCTCTATTCCAGCCTTCCCCCTTACGCTTGCTCCATGCGCCCTATGCCCGCCGCCCTCTGCAGGTGCGCGGGTGCACTCTGCAGACCGAGGGGGCGCCAGGGCCCCCGCCACACCGGCTCAGCCCGCAGCCCCAGACCGCGTGGAGCTGGTGCCCATGCGTGCCGCGCCCCACCTC
>NW_026267416.1:310111-311724 GCF_000697945.3 Frankliniella occidentalis | reverse complement strand
CCGCCCCGCCCCGCCCCGCCACAACCTCGCGCGCGCGAGCCCCACCGCCTCGGCGTGCCTGACGGCGTGCCCAGCTGAGTGCAGTCTGCGGCGAGCGCGCGGGCCCACACGACGCGGACGACAGCAGGCGCGCCAGCGAGGCCTGAGGTGCGCGACGACCGGGAGAGAACGCGAGTGATATGCGACCGGCGGCGACAGGCTCGTGGACGTCGGTGCGCGCAGAGGACGGCCTCCTGCGGCCCGCTCGGACCTGAAGCCTCCTGCTCGAGGTGGACGTCGAGGCCCTGCTTCGCTCCGGAGCCACCTCCGCGACGGCAGCTCGCCGCCGCCCCCGACCAGCCCGGCGGAGGGGTCCCCGTCGTCTCCCGCACCGGCACCTTAACGGGCAGACATGAGGTGAGTGAAGGTCGGGAGGGTGTTGGCCCCCTGCGCCCCCCAGCCTCTCGCATTAATCACGGACACTCGAACTGGAAGGTGCTGGCGAGATAAGGTGTCGACGAGCCGGCCGTTTCCAATCTCATTGCCCGAGGTTCAAATACCTCCGGCGCGGGCTCCCGCGGGCGCACTTTCTTTTCGCTCCGCAGTCGCTGCTCTCCGAGTTGCGGAGTGGAAAAAATGTCATTGGCGGCGAAGGCGAGAGACGACTCATGTAATGACATGACTATCACGCGTACGAATTCTTTCTGGAGCCGCCGTCGTATAGATATGTGTTTTTTTCTGTTACCTCACATGCTATAGCTCCCGCATCGTTGGAGTATAGACACGTGGTGTGTGTGTGTGTGTGTGTGTGCGTGTGTGTATGGACGTGCAAAAAAGCAGCGTTATGGAGCCGGGCAAAGTTGATCGGAGTGAGGCGCAGCGAACAGTAGTGTCGTTGCTGTCGCTATATCGCAATAAAACGGAGAGTTCACGTCCGTCGCCGTCCCGAGAGAGAAGTTTCACTTTCGATCATCACCACCACCACCTTATACGTCATCGAGCAGAACAACATGTGCAACAACATCAGTAAATTTTCGTCCGACGAGTTTAAACCCGGTGATTTTATGGGCTTGGGGCGTCTTCGCCCCGTCCCGGCCCACCCGGCCGTGTGGCTCCGGCGGCGACCGCGGCGGGGCGACTGTCTCTGGCTTTGTTTTTCCTTCCGACGCTCCGGTCGTTGATCGTTCGAGTTTCGGGTCTCGTCGCTCAGGACAGGCGAGAGTTCACTATCGCCTCGACCCGCTTCACGCCGCCAAACTCCGGGAGAGATTCGTCCTCTCAGCATCATTCGATATTCGATATCCGATCCCATTGACTCCATCCTCTGATGAAGCCTGTCAGACTTGTGTGATGGCGTCACATCACCCCTCCTCCCGCGACACGCACAGACACAGACATACTCGCCACTCGTAGCGCATTGTCACACTGTGTCACGTTTCGGCAAGTTTCGTAACCGCCACTGACCGTGCCGCACTGCGGCAGCGCGCGACCCCCGTGGCGCCTAGGCTGGGCTGGACGCGTCCGCCGTGACCCGTGCCAGGCACGCTCGCGTGCGCGCGCGCGCGTACACACACACACACACACACAGAGAGAGAGAGAGAGAGAGAGAGAGAGAGAGAGAGAGAGAGAGAGAG
>NW_026267416.1:305975-307746 GCF_000697945.3 Frankliniella occidentalis | reverse complement strand
AGAGAGAGAGAGAGAGAGAGAGAGAGAGAGAGAGAGAGAGAGAGAGAGAGAAAACTGAAAAGGGGTAGCAACCATCGCACGGTTATAGGACAACCAGGACAACCATATAATATATGGTTGGGCCACGCTACTATCATGGTTTGTCAAGAACAGCCGAGGTGTATCAACCGAAATTACGGTTTTTCCATCCTCAGGTCGTTGTCTAAACCATATTTTATAGTTATATCTGAAGAAAACATACGATGGCTGTTACAATTTTTCACTTTCGTGGGTGCACAGCATGCGCCGGGCGACTGTAGTCGGGCGAGCACGAGGGCGAGCACCGTCAGCTATTACCTCACGCACACACACACACACACGCAGATGTGACGGCGAAACATCATTAAGTCGGTTTATAATTCAATTTCTCGCATTGTCATCGCATGGTCCAGCCCCCCTTGTCCGCTCGTGTGTCGGCAGGACAGAGCGGGGGCAGGGGGTGGAGCAGGCTGTTGAGGGGGGCGGGCGTTGGCACACGCCCGAGAGAACGGGGTCATAAGACAGGTTAATACCGACTGATACACATCGGCACGCATGCCTGCGTAGACTGGTGGTGGCTGCTGGAACCCCGCCCCACCCTCCTCCTCTCCCCAGTCCGCCCCAGCTTCCCTGCCGTTTCCCTGCCGCCGGTGCCGCACGGTATCAGCATATCAGTACGGGAACGCCACGGGTACTACCCCCCCCCCTTTGTGCTTTTGCCCAAACACGGCCGGCCTACGCCGTTCTCAGCACTGGTGGACACACGTTGGCATCGTCAACAAGTGTTACTCTGGACTATGCCTAATTTAGTGATGTTTCATTTTGTAACTGTATCTCTGTGCTGCACATTCATATCTTGCGAAAATTCAAAGTACTTATGCACAATTTGTACCACCGTTTCTCAAAGTGCCAAGCTTTTTCTGACTTTCTGACTTATTTTACTTAACTTTACTTCTCTTTACTTTGCTTTACTTGCTTTACTTTGCTTTACTTTACTTAACTTTACTTTACTATGAACGTTCCAGCGTCATGCAAACTGCCGTATAAAATAGAAATGGCCTAGCGGGGAAACAGCCAGCAAACTGCGGAACAAACTCATTGTTTTCGTTTTTTTGTCCTTAGTGGAAAGTTGTTTTGTGCGTTCCGGCCGTATTCGTCGGTGAGCTAATCACAAAACGCGTGTGGTGCCGGCTAACGGTCCCGCCCACACTGTGAAAAATATCCTCGTAAATTTACGACATTTGTTGTAATTTTGATTTACAACATGAGTCGTAAATTTACAACATCCTATTCATGCTCGTCGGTCAATTCTAAGTCGATAGGGAGTGCTTAAAAATTTACTTTTTCAATTTACAATTTAAATTGTAATTTTACGACTTTCACCATGGAAAATTTTCCTGTAACCCTTACGACTATTTTTCACAGTGCAGGCGTGTGCTGTAGCCCGTTAACTAAGCTGTCATTGTGTTGATAGTTTGGCGCACAGCATATCACCTGCCGGCACGAGCACCCCTCCCCCCTCCCCTTCCCTCACTCACACACACACGCACGAATGCACGCACAAATATGCGTACAGACTGCTACACGCTGCCGGTGTCGGGACTAATGAATGAAAACTTAATGAATAGCTTGGTTCGCGAGTGTGAGTGTGCGTCGTCTGGCTCAGGTGTGTGTGTGTGTGTGTGTGTGTGTGTGTGTGTGTGTGTGTGTGTGTGTGTGTGTGTGTGTGTGTGTGTGTGTGTGTGTGTGTGTG
>NW_026267416.1:302277-303630 GCF_000697945.3 Frankliniella occidentalis | reverse complement strand
CCCCCCCCACAGGAACGTGGTAGCGTACGTCAAGACGTTGGACAAGACGCGGCCCGTGACCGCCGCCATCTCCCGACAGTTCTACGAGGACAAGGTGGTCCAGCACCTGGACGTGGTGGGCGTCAACAGGTATTACGGCTGGTACAGAGACTCCGGCCGCCTGGAGGTGGTCCGCACGAACACGGAGAACGACATGGCGAACTGGCGGCACAAGCACCCCAGTAAGCCGTTCCTCATGATGGAGTACGGCGCTGACACCTACAGCGGCTTGCATCAGCTGCCCGAGTACGTCTGGTCCGAGGAGTACCAGATATCTCTCATGTCCGAGAACTTCAAGGCATTCGACAATCTTCGGAAAAAGGGCTGGTTCATCGGTGAGATGATCTGGAACTTCGCCGATTTCATGACAGCCCAGAGTGAGTACCACACTATTCTTGTAGTCCACACCGTCATTCTGTTCTGGTTTCATTGCTGTCTTAAAATCGGTGCTCACGTTTATGTCTAACAGCTTCGGCCCGGGTTGGTGGCAACAAAAAGGGCATTTTCACCAGGGACAGGCAGCCGAAGTCTTCGGCTCACCACGTTCGTAGACGCTACTTCGCCTTGGCACAAGAGCTGGACGGCTACACTCTGCCAGAAGACCTCGCGCCCTACGTCTACACTCCCGTCGGAAATGGAACAAACTACTTGTAGAATAAACGATCTAGTCCCAGTATCTTGGAGCACTAGAGGGTCGATGCGGCACTGATACGTATACCAGAAATGGCGAGGCGAGTATCACGCATTTGGCCCCTGTGAGGACTTCCCCAGAGTCAGAGTCCACATGATGCTTGCCACAATCACAATGGACATAAAGTGCAAACACTTATTGTGGCATATCTAGGTTGGTGTTGTTGTTGCTTATTTGCAATCAATGTACGACAGGCCTCTACATTGGGTGTGCACCCTTTTAAACACTGATCTCTTGAAAGTGAACCTAATTTGAATGAATCAAAACCGTGGGTGTGATGTGATATTCTAGTGCCTATTTCACCGTGACATGAACACTTTTTGTTGAATATGTAGCTGGCTGCTGCTGACTCAAAAAAATACAAAATATATTTATACAAAAACAATCTCAATTCTACATAGCCCATTACAAAACACCGAATTTTTGTGGTGTTGTCAGATAGGTGTGTTACTTTGAGATGCCCTACATGATCACCTTGGGCCCCCTCTATATGAAAGTATTGTGAATCCTATTTTGAAAAAAATATTGCTCAATTGATATTGCTTGTACATTTCAGATATCATCTGTATATAAAATTTGTTGATTAGTGTTCTAGTTCAGTAAGACATATTAGTGAAAGTAAT
>NW_026267416.1:301884-302227 GCF_000697945.3 Frankliniella occidentalis | reverse complement strand
TACGGGCGCGCGCGCCACGCATCTTCGGCCTTTGTCAATAGGCGTCTTGCCGCCTCGCGGCGGCTTGGCAGACCCATACCAACGACGTCTCCAGAATGTAGAATCAGGAGGGAGAGAGAGTAAGAGAGAGGGAGAGAGAGATGGGGCTGGAGCAGAGGGTCATTGAACCATCAGAGCATAGGGTGAGTAGCGGGGGACGTAAACAACAACACCGCGCCGCGTTTCCTTTCCGGCCGATGGATTTACGATGTTCCCCGCCGGACACGCCGTGTCACAAGCAGCGCGGTGTCGCGCGTACCGATCACTTACGCCCCAGATAAACAACGCCCTCTGCAGCCAAGGT
>NW_026267416.1:297986-301209 GCF_000697945.3 Frankliniella occidentalis | reverse complement strand
GGGGGGGGGGTGCAACGGAACAATGGGTGTGCAACTAGAGACCAGACCATAGCCGTAGAACCGACCCGCTCCGCTCCGCTACGAGAAACGACGCCCTCGGACGCCCTTCTTGGCCCGATCCATGCTCCGCAGTCATGCGAGCGCATCACATGTCTCGTTCGGTCTACAAATTTGTTTCCTGAATGCGACCCTATGTCTTGGTGCGCATGGTTTATCTCGATTGCATCACTTTCTCGATCATTCGTGCAAAGTTGGATCGTATCAGACGCGAGGTGGTTTTCCTATTTGTGGTCGTGGTTGTATTACGAATGGGGAGGGGAACGCACGCGGCTGAGCTGTCGAGCAAGGGTCGTGTCTCATCGTAAAGGGGGGGGGGGGGTCCATTTTCCACGTGTTCTATCTTAGGCAACCCGACCCACGGCTATAACAAACTCTGTGGATGAAACGCGTGTTCTTTGGTCGAAGGCACAATCACTTGGTGAACAGTCGCTCCGCAGTTGCTCCGCAGTGCATCGTTGCTGCACTTACGCCCCGCCGCGCCGAGCAATGCACTGCTGCAATAGGAATTACGCGCATCTGATTAATCGATGGCCCCTGCCGATCGATTCTTCATTGAGGTTTTACACTTACCCACAGGTGGGCGACATTCATACGCACACTTGGATTTTGGGTGTCCAAAGACAATTTATCAAAAGAAACTGTTTTTCTGGTTGATGTCACTGGTGACGAAACCTAAATGACGTCGGGAAGGCCATAACAGTGCATATGAGGCGAGTCGCGGTGAGCGGCGAGCTCGGCGCGCCGGATGTCATGTGGTCGTGTGGTGGGGCGGGGCGGGAGTCGTACGAACGGCCGCTGGCGAGCGGACGAACCAGACCTGCTGCCGCCGCCTGCACCTCCAATAAGACGCCTCCTCGCACTCGGAGGGATTTGTTGGTACCCCATTTATCTGGCTCCCGCTCACGAGGAACTTATTCAACTAAGTGCACTCTGGAAACTCAGGTGTGAGACAGTCTAACACCAAATGGTGTGAGGAAAAATACCTCACACCAAACGGTGTGAGGCAAACATACCTCACACCAAATGGTGCACTGTTAAAAATGTCTTGGGATTTCCCGAAGATTCACTCTCAACCACTACTAGAAATTCCCAGAGGACTCTGTTATTAGATTTTATGCCAGAAAACAGCCATTGAAGGTAGAGTGTTGAAAGTCGCCTGTGTGTTTTGAAGCCTAACTCGACACGTGAAATCTACGGAGTCCTCTGGGAATTCCCAAAGGACTTTGGGAATAGTTTTCACGAGTGTTCCTTCGTGAAATCCCAGAACTTTTTTTAACAGTGTGTGAGACTCGTTGTGCCTCACAGCAAATGGAGTGATACTTTCTCATACCAAATGGTGTGAGACACAGAGGGTCTCACACCATTTGGTGTGAGGTATGTTTGCCTCACACCGTTTGGTGTGAGGTATTTTGCCTAACACCATTTGGTGTTAGATTGTCTCACACCCGAGTTTCCAGAGTGTTAGTCCACGATTTTATTCCACCTTGGGGTTTTTTTCGGGTCGGGGATGAAAATTCGTGCTCAATTTAATATCGATATGTCTCGGGAAAATCCACTTTCTGCAGAAATGACTAAAAATCACCCTTTTCCCGAAAAATCCAAACCCAGTTCGTATTCGGCCTTAAATCGTCATTTTAAATCTGACTAGAAACTAGGGACCATTTTTGGATTTTTCAGAAAAATGTGATTTTTAGTCCAGAAATGACTAAAAATCACACTGGGCACGAATTTTTATCGCCAAT
This sequence comes from Frankliniella occidentalis, assembly GCF_000697945.3. Taxonomy (NCBI): domain Eukaryota; kingdom Metazoa; phylum Arthropoda; class Insecta; order Thysanoptera; family Thripidae; genus Frankliniella; species Frankliniella occidentalis. The sequence goes on along the minus strand of NW_026267416.1, from coordinate 299,407 downwards.
CGTTTTGTATACGGTCACCCAACAAAACTCCCAAGGCGGATTAAAATCGGGGACTAACACTTAAACGAGTTCCCTTGTCAGGCTCCAGCTCAGGCTCCCGCCGCCGACCGCAGGGGAGCAGTAGCGGAGGGCATCCCCCAGCGGCAGCACGGGGGCGGGGTGAGCTGCAGCCGTGAACGACGGATTGCTGGATATGGAAAGTGACATTCACTTTCTTCTCCATGTCGCTTGCCTCGTGGGGCCGCGCCATTCCCTGCTCCCCCTCAAGGACCCCTTCACTGTGAAAAACATGTTCGTGCCGGTGCGATATGTTTTGTAATGTACCATTAACAAAATGTGTCGTATAGGTACAGACTTCCACTTTTGCTCGTTAGTCGATTCCAAGAGTCTACGGAGGGCAGGCGCGGTTTTAAGTCCGTCTGACGGAGGGGGAGATTTTATGTGGGTGGCCTGACGCAGTGCTAGTAAATTTACAACTTTGAATTGTAACATCGATTGTAACCAAATCTTTCATGGAAACTTTTTCTGTAGCTAGTGCGACAATGTTTGACGGTCTCGTGTCTGCCCGCAGGTGCAGGTGCCTGCCGGCGCTGCTGGCGCTCGCCGCCCTACCGCTGCTGCGCGCCGCCGTGTCCCCGGGCGGCATGCTGTTCCCCCGGGAGTCCGAGTCCAGAGACGTCCGCACCCTGGACGGCGTCTGGAACTTCCGCCTGTGTCCCGAGGAGGACCCGGAGCAAGGCAGCAGGGAGCGCTGGTTCCACCAGGACCTGACGCAGGTCAGTCACACACAACGGCCCCTGCCACGCGCCTGATCCATTTCCTTCACACTCCTGACCCGGCGAGCCGCGCCGCCGCCGCCGCCGGCTGCCCCGCGCGACAACCTGTCTGGGATAGAAACGCCACTCTTACCGCCCCCCCCCCCCTCCTCCCCTCGTGACGCCAGCCGCCTCGCCACCCAGAGGACAGGCAATCAAAGTCTACGGCTTGTTTACTTTACGTCCAATGTCCAACAACTATTTCTGTGGAGTGGAATCGGCCATTTGAAAACTGAGAGGCACGTTTTTGCAGTATGAGAAATGGAAGTGCAGGTAGTGTATTGTAATTATCTATTGCAGTTTTTTCTAGAATTGTAAAAGCAGGTTGAGCATGAGGGCAGTGTCGCGTCGTCGGCTCCCTCCCTCTCTCCCTCGCACCGCCGGGGGAAGTCCGTAGCGACGACTCTCACTCCCGTCCATAGCGCCGCATAGCGCCCATTCTGAACCGGGTGTTTGCGCCACGCGCCGGAACCTTCACCTTGCACTTGCATGCGCCGCACACGCTGAGCCGCACCTGCATGGACCGTCCTCACTGGGGCCGGCCCCCTCAGCACACAAGAAGCGAAAGGGGCCCCGTGGCGTGAGGAGAGAGAGAGAGAGAGAGAG
>NW_026267416.1:274238-293991 GCF_000697945.3 Frankliniella occidentalis | reverse complement strand
AAATTTATACACATACCTGTACATATCTATCTCAATATCACAAACCATAACATGTCTATACATTATATATATTTATTACCTACATACAGATAGGAATAACTCTCACTTATTGGCCATAACTGTGGCCATAAAAGAGTCAAACCAATTTGGAAAGAAATTCTGTCCATACAAGGTGAAATCGGTATTTTTTAAGACATTATAAATATAGTGAACAATGAAGAAGTTTTAAAGTCAATGTATTTGTGAAAACTGAAAAAAAACTTATTGGTAAGGTTCTTGACTTGTTCTTGATGAGGTCGAGCCGATGATGATGTATCTTGACAGTATAAAAAACTGAACATGGTGGTACTTCTTTCTTTTCCACTTTTAAAGCACTGAAAAATTTACATATTTTTGGTATAACAGAAAAAAAACTCAATCATATGACGGACTCTTGATTCCTAAAACTCCTATTCTAAATATTTTGTAAGTCTAATGATTGCAAAATAGCTTCATCCAGTTCTTCTTGTGTGGGGGGGTTTAATGTCTTCATACATTCATCAACAAACTCCACAAAAATTGGTTCTTGCATTGCGTCATGTAGATGCTTGCTGGGATTAGTTGCATTGTCCAGAGATGATAAAATAGTTCTAACATGCGGATTGGATAAGATATTCCTCAACTGCATGTTGTCGCCTGGAAAAAATAAAAAAAATTAATAGAGTTTGTAATGCGAAACAATTAAAATACTTTGATATGTCAAAACCGCTTACGAAGCAGTTGCAGTTTTTCTGGAGGCACAGTGTCTTCTGTTGGAAAAATATATTTTGGTTTTTGAGCATCAGGAATGGCCGCATTGTTTAAACTTGCTGCGGTGGTGATAGTAACAACTTCGTCCCCACAGCCGTCATTCTTGTGTTTCTTCCAACATGGTATTGAGCAACTAGAATCAAGAATAGGAGGATGAATTTAAAAAGAGCAAAGATCAACACTCCAAAAAAAATCAAGAAAATCAGTCAGAAACATCCGACTAAGAAGAACAAGAATCGAGTGGCGTTCCTTGTGGTTAAATGGGCTGCTTCCCACTGAAAAGCAGCAGAACACAATACACGGCGATGTTTGAGAGGACAACACTTACTAGGGTATCCGACATGACGGACATTTATACTTCGAAGCTCCGTCGTTACAAATATTGCAGCTCATATTGACTGCCAGATTTCGAAGAGGATAGGAAGAATGATCTTTTCTTGTAAAAGAAGGTACCGTCAGCAAGTCAGAACACAAGACACAAAACAACGAGGTCAAGGCAGGTTAGGTTATTGTAAACACCCGTATGAAAAATTAGAATGTAGCAAAATATGAGAATTTTACAACTCCTCTTGTAGTTGACCAATCGCAATGTTCTTTTTATTCTCCCTTCGACGCGCTGCTCGACATTGCCGACAGTAGAGTTGTATTGTTTTTGTTAAAAATGTCTCTTCAGTCGTATTATTTTTGCTATGAATCATCGGTGTCCATGTGGTTTAATTATCTGCTCGAGTAGCCGGCACACTCTCCTTGACATTCACTCTTGCATGTCGGTGATAAGCGCCGATCTGACAGCCTCTTGCGGCGCGAGCAAGGTTAGAAATCTCTCACCTTTTTCACTCTGGTCACTTCCTTGATTCTTCCAACTTTGTGCTGTTCGGTGTATTTTTTATTCTCCCCAGTTTTATCAGCTTATTTTGGTAGCGAATAAATCAGATCCATTTGTTGCCTTTCGTACTTCTTTTCCCTCTCTCAATCCTTTACTTGGAATAAGAGCGCTAAATTTGGAAAGCTCTAACACTAAAAGTTTTTAGTAATTACTGTCATACATTAATTATGTCATACTTATCTGACCTAACTAGGTATTCTCTTATACTTTGTAGATACTGCATTTTATATCAGGAAAAGTACCTTTTCTCCCAGAAAATGTTCGGCAGAATATCACAATCTTCTGAAAAGGAGCTCTCTAGTCACAGTTTGGATTATACTGCGACCATATTAGATGAGATTGCTCTTGAAGGATTGGATGGAATAACATTACAAGGTAGGTTGGAGGATTGTCTTAAATAGTTTGTTTGCCTTTCATTTCTTATACCTGTAGCTCCCTTTATAACTGATATTTCTTTTTCAGCGTTATGGGTACGATTAGGTGCATGTCCATATTTTCCTATTCTAATTGATGCTGATTCTCAAAAATTCATCTGGGAAATAGTGAAAAGACTTGAAGATGTTGAAATGTTTGAACTGCCGAAACCAAGAGCACCTCTGGTCTTGTTCAACCGCTTTGCATTGGTTGATCATGAGCTTGGAAATGTTATAGAACCAGTAAGATTTTGAAGTCCATTTTCTCTGCTTCAAAGATTTGTGTATTATGCTAATACCTTATTTTCTTTTATGTGAACTAGGAAGTGATACCAGTAGACATATACCCTTTTCAAGTTATTGATGATCAAGTCAGGGGAATTGTTGGATCATGCACAACATATGATGATCGTGAAGAAATTACTGACAGAGCTAAAACTTCTACACTCCAAGAAGCAGACCAAAAGTAAACAAATTATTGCATCTTCTGTGTACTCTTACTACAGTTCAACTTCTGTATCAAAGTATTTTACCAAACTAAATTTACCTTTCAGATGGGGATCACGATTAGTCCTTGTTGCCAGTCAATGTGTACGGTCTGCCGCCTTGATGGGAGATGATGTTGATCCTTGTCTAGAATTTACGGCTATGCATTACTGTATACTTGAACGGATTGGACGTGCCAGATACCATGGAGAGGTCACACAAGGCAAGATTAGTTTACATTGTACTGGAGAAGATCCTAAGAGTTTATTCTACTATCGGAAAAGCTTACTTCATCATAAGCTTATTACCAAACAGGTATGTGGACAGTTTTTTGGTATATTGCTCTTTGGACTTTATATCATTCTTTGTTGGCTTGCCCATGGTTAAAGTAATTTTCTATTATATTTTATTTTGCCCTTTAAGAATTTATTACTTACTTTCTTGATTATGCTTCTAATATTCCAGGGTTTTAATCTTAAGTCAAATGCAAATGCTCAGAACTGTAGTGGAAGTTTGTTGCATTTGCCTCGGTTTTATTCTGAACACAAGTCAAAAATCTACTTTTGGACTGAAAGGGTTGTAGATATCGTAAAAAGTAGACCTAATTGTATAGTGGATTATGAAGAAATTCGTAACGAAATGGGTGGGACATCAATTTCGAAAAAATTGTTTAAAACACCCGACTTTCTTCGTTTTATCAAGACTGAGGTATTGTAATTTTCTGGATTAAAAATCATCTTGTTTGCTCAGTTTTTCAATTGCTTTCATTGTTTTTAAACATGGCATTTTTTGAATTTTTCAGAAAGTACCTTTCCGTACTCTATACCCTGATGCTCCAAGGGAACTTTGGAAACACAAAGCGTCTGACAAAGAAAAACAATTGAAAGTTGTCAAGTTAGTGAATCCTAATTGTTCTGTGAAGGATGAGTGGGTTAAAGAGGAAGAAGTTGAGGAAGAAGAGGAAGGGATTGGTAATAAACTTTTTGTGTTGCTATACAAACCATGATTTAAACATTAACTCTGGCTTCAGTATATTTCATCTCTGTTTTTTTTGTTTGTTTTTTGTTTTTTTTATCAGGGTTTGTTGATGAATCTACACGGTTGCTAGATGTTCCTCTAATGACACAGGCGTTTAATGCAGTTGATGAGTCTGGTCCTAATGGCTTAACTCAAGTAGAATTATCAAAAAAATTAGGGATGACAAAACTTCAAGCAAGAACATTGTGTCGTAATTTACTTCGTAGGAATTTGGTCTCTACTTTTATGCATGATGTTGGGCGTCAACGTTTTTACAGGCAAGTACCTTTACAACCTTCCTTCCCGCTGTTGTGCCTGTGCCCACAATTTCCCTTTTCTTTTCTTCCTTTAACTATATTTAAGTCCCATCAACTTACATTTTCTAGGTACTGTTCAAAGCGCTTTGACTTATCAGGCCACTTGAGTCAGGAGTTTCACAAAGAGAGAGACAAGATGTTGTTACTTCTGTCCACTAAACCTAATGAGAACAAGAGGAAATTGGAAGGTAAAATATTATAGTGTCTATTACTTCTAATTGTATAAATTAAGAGTGTATCATTTATCAATAAATTATTGACTCATTGCTACTTTGTTTAAGGTGATGTTCTTGAATCGGTGGAGAAGAGAACTAAATTTGAAGAAGGAAATGGACTCCCCCATGTTGATAGTATTTTGTCACAAGAAGAAATTCCACTTTTTGTGGAATGTGTTAAACAGGAAGCACCAGATTTTCCCTTTATGGAGTCTTTTGATGATGAACATGACCAAAATGGTGACTGTAACTTGAGTCAGCAAGATTTTGACGCTACAAGTGAATTACTGTCAAGCAATTTGGAGTTATCCATGTCAACAACAGAGCCTGTTACACTCAAAACACCAAAATCATCTAGAAAGAGAAAAACTGTTACCACAGAGTTATGCCTGCAGGATCCAAGTATTGATCTGGATTGTGGTAATCCTACAAAAATTGTTATTGATGAAGATGTTTCTTATATAGAGACAAAAGAGTAAGTATTTTTACTTCAAATTATTGTTAGAATTTATTGGTTAATGTCAGAGTCCAGATAACAGAGAGTATAGAAACATACAGCATAAGCATAATGATTCTCTGCATTTATAATTTTGTGTCTGCCAAACTCTCATAAGTTTAATTTATAAAATTTTGTATGTACCAGTAAATCAAATCAATTTGTTATCCAATTCAGCTCAAGTTTCACTGAAGAGGTAAAGAGCATCTACGGAAGTAAAAGCAAAAAGGAAGCTCCGGCCATCACAACAAGAGTACTGAAAAGGGTTAATCTTATTATTCAAGCTGTACAGCAACATACTGTAATTGAAGATCTGACAAAGCTTTTAAAGGTGACTTACAATTATTATTTTTATTATTATTCTACCCTGAATTACTCTGCATCATAAGAAAATGTCATTTGGTTATTTTTATCAGATGATTCAAGAAGAAGAAGAAAAGGAAGGCATGAACACAAAAATTGATAAAAAATCTCTTCATAGATTACTAGAAAAATTAAATAAAGATGGGCACATAAAAACTATTAGAGTGCACATGAAAGGTGCATCAAAAGAGAAAACTCTAAATTTTGTATGTCAACCCAATATAACAGTAGGTATGTAATAAATTGTTCCAGAGTATTTAAATGTTTCACACCGAAAGTAGGGAGTATGGGGGCATTCCGTTTGTCCAAACTCAAAGTAACTGTTTTAGTTTATAAAGTAAGTGAAGTATTGAGTTACAATATCTTATTTCATTTAGTGTCAGTTGTTGAAATAAGTGCTAAAACGGGTGGAGATAGACACCATCAGGAGGGCAAACAAGGTGCCTAACTGCAATTCTGGGCAGGGAAAGGGGTAAATGAAATAACTTGCGCTGTTTTACTATCTTAAGTAAATTAACTTTTAATTGGGAAGGCGAGCCGAGCTGCAAAGATCTGAGAGTCGCAGCCCAGGAAGCAGACAAAGGGTGTCATTTTCAGCTCGTTTTGACATGAAAATGAGCTTGAAATCTCAGAATGATGTGATGATGATGTGAAAATGATTCCTATGATGTCATTATTTGATATTTTTCTGTTTCCTGGGGGCGCACAGTGGTAAGGTGTAATAGATTACATTACACCTGACACAGGAGGGCACCACAGCCGCTCATGTCAGCGGTGTGGTGCGGACCAAGACTTATTCAAACATAAGTTAATTTACTTAAGTTTGTGAAATAGTGTAAGTTATTTCACTTACGCTTTTCCAGGCCCGGAACTGCAGTCAGGCATCTGGTTTGCCCTCCTAGTGGTATCGGTACCTGCATTAGCTTTTATTTCAACAACTACAACTAGATGAAATAACATATTGTGACATATTTTATTAATTCATTTACTAAAATAGATAATTTAGGTTCGGACAAACAGGCTTACCTCGAAAGTACATTACTTGTTTTGCGATGTAAATCTGCTTCTTTCTTATATCTAATTGTAAAACGGCAATTAGTACAACTTTTTTTACTTTCCAGACCATAGCATTATTCAGTCTGCTTTAGATCAAGCAAAAATGAAAATGTTTATTCCAAGCAATGATAGACTTCAGCAGATGATGCAGGAAAGCAGGGAAAAGGCCCTTAGGTCTGCTGATGACACAAATGCCAAATTTAATTCATCATCCATCTGTGAAAGTGTTGGTGAAATGAGTGTTTTGAACTCATCTTACTCTACAAAGGCCTCTTTGGACCCAGCAACGTTCAAACGTAGTGGGGTATGTATTCCATCAATATCTATTAAAGTGGTCATCTGAAATATGTAGTTTTTAGTGTAGTCATTGTTTGATTCTTGACCTATACATTTCAGAAACTTGGGAAGCAGTATGGTTATCAACCCAAATTTGTAAGGATGAAAACAATGCATAAACTTCTATTTTATGTGATCCATGATTATGCTGGCATTTCTGATCTTGATCAACAAACAGTGAAAGAGACTCTAAATGACATTACTCCACTTTCCCCTGAGATAGTGCAAGAGATGCCTCAAGTGTTCTTTCCTGCTGTAGATTGGAGAATGTTTATACCCCCCTTACCTCAGCATTCTGGTTGGCCTAAAGGTTGGGCCATCATGTGTGACATTTTGTTACGTCTACCACTTTCAATTTTCCTACATCTTGTCAATATTAATTATGAAATAGCTGGTCTTGAAGAGTACCTCTCACATCCCATTCGAAAGCATTACCTTCTGAAGCATTTGCCACCTTTAATCCGTAATCAGTTGACAGCAGCACGCAGGTTTGTTAGAATATTTGTCTATGTACTGGTAATTTTGTTCTGCAAAGTTTTCTTTATCCATCTATCTATCCATCTTCATTTTAACTTTCAGATACATTTTTAACTGTCATGAAGTTGTCACTCGCTTGTGTTATATAGGCCTTGTTCAATTTGGACCCCAGAAATTAAAAGAGAAAGACCAGGTATTACATAAAAACTTTAAAAAAATAAAATAAAAACAATAATTAAAAAATCTGTTTGGTATTAGTCTTGTTGCTAATTAGCACTTACTTTGTCGACAGGTTTTCTTTTATCTAAACAGAAATACATCTCTCTTGGATACCACCACCACGACTGCTGGCTATCACCAAATTTCTCGAGATATGGACTACAAAGTTTTACGTTTTAATTTTGCATCCTTTCGAGATGTTGATCAGTATTGGTATCAGATGTGGAATATCTGTGTAAACACTCCATTAGGTAAGCTTTCAATCTACTTCTTGTGAGTGTCACTCTAGTTGTTCAGATATTATATGATTGCTTACGATTTAGGTGGAAGAATGTGTATGGTTGGGAAAGAAATAACACTGGAGGTATTAGAAAACAAACCAGCTATGGAAGCATCTTTACAACCCCGTAACCCAGAAGAAGTTGTTCTTCTAGATATTGGTGATGTACCTGGTGACCATCTTGGTGCAGCTGGTCTTGATTCTGCAATGTTTGCTCATCTGAAAAGAAACTGGAATTGGTTTAATCATGTGTCTGATTCAGACATAGATGGCGCCCACACACCTGTAGTTAATGACCATCTTCCTCAAGCCAAAAAGAGTAAAGGAAGAGTAGTAACATTAGGAGCAAAGTCGAAAAAACAGATCGCTGGAGAAACCCTGTCTCCAAGAAATTTCGTGCCCAAAAAATCAGATAAAAATGAAACTCCTAAAACAACTGTTGAGCGCAAGAAACGCTCTAGTCGCCAGAATCAAGTTCGTAAAGTTCCCATGCCAAAGGCTTCTAAACGGAAACCGTACTATGATGAAACAGATATGGAAGCATTAACTCTTATGAGCAAGCTCCGTGTGGAATGGACAGCACCTGAAGATAATATTCTATTATTGTGCAAAGTTGCATCAGCTTACCTGTCGCCTAATGTCCGCAATCAATCTATATCAATGGCAGCATGGAGAGACTTACTTTATAAATTAATAGACGGCTCAAAGAATAAAACATCTCGAGCTGTTCAGAGAAGAATCCTCTACATGATGAAAAATCCGTCCACTGCACGGAGTGTGTCACTATGCCTGGAAGAAATCAAGCAGGATCCCAAAATTAACAAAGAATTTGGTAATCTGGTTCTTAACATGAAAGCCCAAGATGAAAAACCACAAGTTATTGAAAAAGTTTTAAATGAAAAGTTTGCTAAGCTTGTTGACATTTTACTAGGCCGCTTTCAAAACATGAGATCTAACTCAGTTGCTTTTGAAAAGGCTCTTATTCCAGATACGATTGAAGAACTTCAGTAAGTGTTGACTCCATTGGTTAGATGAGAAACTGTTTTAGAGTCATTTTAATGTCCCGTGTTTTAATATTTTCAGGAATTCATATGTAGTTGCAAATCCACAAGAAAACATGCGGGCTAAGAGAAAATTTATGGATGTTGTTGAAGTTGGAGACATTCATTTATCAGTTATTAATGCTATGATCTATGTAAGTGGGGTCTCCTATACATTTTGTAATTCATTTTTTAAGCTAAATTGACATGACATGTATTATTTCAATAACTTGCAGAGTTCCTTATGTTGTCTGAGTGACAAGACTTCATATGCATACCAGCTTTTTAAGGTGTACCAGCAATATCCTGATGCTCTCCTCAGATCAACTATGGCTAAAATCCGTTCTGATCAAATGGTCTCACTGCGGAAGCCGTATGCACGAACAAAAGCAAAATCTGGCCAGTTTCTTCCAGTTTCTAACTGCCCTTATCAACTTTCTATCAGGTAAGTCATAAAATAACCGTCACCGTTGTGTAGGAGTGTTGTGAAAAATTTTAAATCTACCCGTTACCTTTTCTGTTTCTAGTTACCAACACCTTCTTCACACTAAATTTCAGTATGAAATATACCATGAATCTTTTACAACACTTCAGAAGCTTGCTTGGGACATGCTTTTAAATACAGATGTGAATGGTTTGGAATTTATGGTGGTTGATGGAGGTGCAGCTGCAACTTTTATTGAATACATCATCATGGATAAGGTAAGAGTGAGCCAGTAAATAATTTTGAGTTTCTCTTTCTTTTCTTTATGCAAAGACTTAATACAATGATACTATTTTAATTTTCATTGCAGTTAAATTTCCAAATCACTATTCCAGAGCAGCTCATAATACTGGATCCTAGAATACCAAGATCTGGCACTGATGAGACATACAGCAGAATTGTTGAAGTTAGAAAACTAGTTCATCTATCTAACTATCTATCTATCTAACTATCTATCTATCTAACTATCTATCTATCTATCTATCTATCTAACTAACTTTTATCCACATTTTATTATATTTGCAGAGGTATCGTGACATCCTACGCAAGTGTAATGTGGGCAGGGATGTAGCATCGAAGTCAGCTAAAGCCGACCTATCAGCCAGTGAAAAGCCTTTCGTAGATATCCTTTCAAGGGATGATATTTGGGATAGTAAAGAAGGGGAAGCTGGTGATAAGTCTGAGCTAAGTGCTCTTAAGAAGAAAGGTAACAGTAAGGGGAACGCTTCTAATACACCCATTGCTTCAATGACAAAGAAGAATAAAAAAAGTATCTCCAGTGAAGCTGAAGGTGACCTGAGTGACAGTGAAGATGAAGATAAGGGTAGAGTTTCAATCTATGTGTCTTAAATTTATCTTCATCAATCTGTAATTATTACTTGATTAGTGTTTGTTAATTTTTACCATTTGTTTCTTAGGTTTTGTAGCTTCTCTTAGCACTCCACAGTGCGCTGTGGCTCGAGCAGCCACGCGTATAGCTCTTTACATGATGAGAGAGGAAAATGAGAAGTCTGATGTTGGTAAATTCCAAGAAACCCAACATGCCCATGACTTCTTTGTTGTGAATTCTTGCAAAGTAAATATTCTATCTTAAAATTAACTTATGTTTGACAATTTTATCATATTTTCTCAGAAACTGACAGCTTTTAATATTTCCAGGTGGTGTGTCGTCTCAAAGAAGATTTATCTACTGATGCACCAACAGAGGCACTTGTTGGAATAGATCCAAAGGGGTCAAGGATCAAATGTGGTGTGTCTAGATCTCTGCTCCCTGTAAATGCTGCTCTTGCCACAGAAGTTCTTGAAGATATCAAAAAGTAGTTCCACTTTGTTTTTCCTTGATTAGATAACATTTCTTCAACATTAGTTATTTGACTGTCACCTACTCATTTTATTTATTTTACCTTTACTTATGATCCTACAGAAAAGCGGTTTTTGTTGGACCAACTCTCCCAGAAGAAGAGATACTAACTGATTTAGTTTCCAGAGGGTATGATGGACCACTAATGAGGTCATTACTATTATTTATATCATCTAAAAATGAATTTGGTGCATCAATGAATGATTTACGGGTAATTGATATTTGTTGACTCTGTGATTTGGACTTTCATCTGTAAACCTTTAACTATTGCTTCTACTTCCATTCTACATTTTCAGGAAACATTTTCAAATTTTAAATCAATTTTTTGTGTGACATTGGGAGCTCTTGTTGATGAACAACTTTTACTGCGTGCTGGTGTCACTAAACTTGTCATAGTTCACTACAGAAAAGTTCGCCCTTGGCTCATCCATTCAAAGAAGTTGCTGCGCTTAGACCGTGAGAAGCTTACTCCCACTGATGGCAAAGTCATGGCTTTGGCTGGAGATGAAGGTAGAACTCTATGTTATATCTTTCATGACACTGTAGAATTTGCTTATTACTTCAGCAGTTTTCAAAATTAATCTATCTTTGATTTAACAGTACGCCCTGCCGGTGAAACAACTGATGATAGCCTTTTAGAGATTGAAGGAATTGGTGAAGAGGTTGCTGAGGAACCCATTGAAGATGGAGACGATGATGTTGAGCAAGAAGAAGCTGAAGAGATAGACGATTTCGAAGATTTGAGAGAAGAATCAGTGGATGATCCATCAGAGTCAATAGACAATGATTCAGAGGAACCTAGTACATCACACTCTGGGACAAGAAAAGTCTTACATCTTCGAAATTCTCGAACTAAACGTGGGGTAGCTCGTCTTCAAGAAGGGCCAGTAGGTTCTCTAAATGAAATGGACAACATGTAAGTAGTTTTCATATGACTATAGGATCATAATTCCTCCCAACATGACTTTGACTATTTGTTAATTTTGTAGACCATCAGATAGAATACGTGTCAGTATTAGACCATGGATTAGAGTGGATGGCAGTGTTAACAGACGTGTGTTAGATCGCTTACTTGGGTCCATGCTTGGATACTGCATGTCAGAACCTGGGTGCTCATTGGAGAAGATAGGAGTGAGGTTTTCGCCTGCTATTCAACCTTTCCATTCTCGAGAGCTTTGCGAGGTCAGTAAGTCAGTTTTTCTTAATTAAACTCTCAAATGGCATTTCTATTAATTTTCCTATTTTACTTGTCAGATTTTGCAGAAGCTGGGATGTATCCACTGGAGTGTTATAATTCGATCTCACAAACCATCCCTATTTTCAAAGAAAAGTACAATTATTCGAGGTTAGTCAGTTCTATTTCAACAATAATTGAGTTATCTAGTTTTCTGTGTCCATTCTCTCCAATAGTACAGTGTCATGATTTGCTCTGATATATATTCAAATATATTTTTACAGCCGACGCTGATGGAACTGAAAATGAAAGTGATATTTGCATTGAAGCCTGCCCAGATGCCATTATTCGTTTAGGGCTCTTCATTGGGGATAAAGCATACAAAAAAGATTTTCTAACTGGCATATAACTTCTTATCTATAATTTGTTTTCTAACTATCATTGTCTATCCTTTGCTTGGTATCTGTTGTGCAAGATTGACGATGACGTTCCACTGTTCATGTGATGTGGCTTAATTTCATTTCTATTATTTAGTTCTAACATATGAAATACCATTTCATAGCTTGAGATAGGCATTAAAATTCTATGATTGCTGTGATATAAGTACTTTAACATAAGAATTCATTTTCCAATTCTTAATCAAAGTATCTTACATTATTTTTGTCTTGGGGTGGCATAGCTGCGCTCAGGAATTAGTTAGGTGTATAAAATTGTACCTATAGGAAGGCTAGTAGTGGATTTGTGTTTATTTCTGTTGTTTTTTTTCTAATCTATGTGCTCCCAGGTTCAGTCAGCTGGATGTGATTGACCTCTAGAAATCTGTTGAAACTGTGAAAAAGAGCCACATTACTCCAGCATGTTTTGTTGAAAGAATTAGTACCACTCCTCCATGATTGCAAAGAAAATAAAATTCAAGAGCACTGACCACACTGGTCTCAATTCTGTTGCACTTCTTGGTTTAAAGTGCCGCTAACTTATTTTACTGAACCTAGGAGGAACAGCGGCTTTATCTTTGATTTTTCAAGTTGACCTGGTCAGTCCTAGATTTATCCTAAGCGAGCCAGCATTTTTGTTTAGTGTCAGGAATATGACTTCCAGATCTGATTGATCTCAGCAACTGTCTCCACGTACATCTGGCTGAATTTTCTGTTTGTCCAGTAAACGCAATGTTGACTGTACATGAGTATGCTGTCTGCAGTGCTGTAAATGTGTTGCAAATAATAAAAATTCTTCAAATTAATGTTTGTTTGTTTCTAATTTTTAAATCCGATGAATATATGGAAATTAAGACCGATTTCAATAACTTACAGCCTAAGCACTCGACGCGGACGGTGTTTTAATTCGCGGCTTAATTTAAATCCAGTTTTGTCTCTTAAATTGTTGCCAACATATTCACTTATATTTCTTCTTTCTTTCATCCTCATTATTGACGAAATTAATAATGACATACAATATAAAAAATGAAAGGGTAGTAGTGTAAATTATGGTTTGACATGAGGTAGGTGGTATAAAACCCTGGCACACTTGATATTTTAAAACCCATACCCGTAAAAAAAGTTGTTGTTTTAGTTGTTTGTTTTTTTTGTTTTGTTTTTCCGTAATGGAAAGGATCAGGACAGATCGTGTGTTGTGTGTTTGTGACTTAAAGAGCATCATCCATTAGCCCGTGTTCGTGCATTTCTCGGTTTCCATTGACAATTCTTCACGATTAAGAGGCAAAAAGGTGACGGTTGTGTGATCTATCAGCAAATGTTTATAGAAGAAAGTTATTACACTAGCGTGACACTGGTGATCTGGGTCGCATATCTTCCATCTTCCACCAACCACAACTATCACCACCAGTGGTTCATAAATTTGATGAAATTGGCACTCTCGAACAAGTGATTCTTTCGATTTTACCTTATGTGCCTCGTTTTGTACACCCTACGTGCTCTACCTATTACCAAGATTCCTATCTGAATTAAGATCGGCCTTATGCCGCTACTGCAATTTCCATATCTAGAGAGCCGGGTGTCTTCCAAATCCGACCTTTAAAAATGCTTTACAGCAGTTTTTATCTTGTAGAACGGTTGATTTATGCAACTTGAAATTTCAAAAATTGTCTATGATTTTGTATCTTCAACGGACGGAGACTTTTTCTCTTAAATTATGTAAACTGAATGTTGACGTTTGAAGGTTAGTAAGGTTAGGTTGTAAAAAGAAATTCTGGAAAAGTTCGAACATAAATGTCACAAGATTTTTCTCTATTCGTGTATTTCAACTTACTTAATTTCATTGTTTACATGAGCATGTTTTAAGCTTGTTAGAGAAAGGAGTTTTATGGCAAGTGTGAGGCATTGAAATAAGAATAAATTTTAACTAGATATCAATCACTGGCAATTTCCAGGGAGGATGGCAGCAAAAACTGGGGAATCAATGTCTTCTAATGGTATGACTGAAACTTCAAATATGGTCAATGGAAAGGCATCTACAAATTCAGCTGTAAGTCTGAAAGCCAAAATCACAGGTCTTCCTTCGTCCTACTGTCTAGAGGTAATTCATTCACTAAATTTTGTGTGAAGATATTAATATAATTAGATGGTATTTATATTTTTTGAATGTTTTTGTGTACAGGATTTCAGGAAATGGTTATCCGAAGAGTTACTTGTAACCTTTACTGAACTCTCTGTCTTACCAACAGCAGCGAACATTGTTATGTTAACTTGTGCTGAAGAAGAACAAATTAAACTTGCAGTGGACGCAATCAGTCACAAAAAATGGCGAGGGAATGAGATAACATGTGTTGTAAGCTCACATTAGTTTTCAATACGCATCTATTTCTGGAGAAACACCTGCAAAAATTTAATTACTATTATCCTTTGTATTACATCCAGAAAGCTACTTCTTCAGACTTTAAAAGAAAGCCTAATGACAGACTTGGTGATGAAGTAGGTGGTAAGAAGGCCAGAAACCTAACTCCTCGTGAAAAAGTCTTCAGATTTAACTGCTCAAATCAACATATACCTTACAAGGAACAGGTATATTCTTACGTGTACTCCCAGATCTTGGTGATGTTATTTATCTGACAAAGTTCCATACATACCAATGTGTTTCTCTATACAGCTTTCACAACTTTTTGAGGAGGCCAGAAATGGAACAAGGCATTTAGGAGAGGTACTAGTGTCACATAATCCAGATCTTGTAGGATGGTGGCACAACCAGCTGCAGAAGCACAAGGGAGATGCTCTCTTATTGCAGAAAGTAATTGGTTCCCCTATCGTTGATGGCTACCGTAACAAATATGATTTCAAAATTGGTGAGCACTATTATGGATAGCACTATTCAGTTCAATGAGTACCTGAGTGACCAGTTTTCTTTTTGTAGGTGTTGATCCGGACTCTAAACAGCCTACAGTCGGCTTAAAACTGGACTACCAATCAGATTATGCAATTTCTGTGAAGCCTGGTGATGAATTCAAACAGTTTCCAGATAGTATGAAAAAAATTGTGGAGGTAAGCAAACTACTCACACTCTTTTCTTCTGCTATCAACTTAAAGACTACTTTTGTTTTAAAGGCTCATTTACGATTGTTTTGGCATATATGATATTTTTTTATGTATTTATGTATATTATAACTGAAGGTTTTCTTTGAGAAGGAGCACTTGCCATTGTTTCTGCATACTTCTGTGGTTAAATTAAGTTTGTGTTTTTGCCTTGTGTGTCGCGCGGTGGCTAGTCTGGTCTTCTCAGACGCTCGGACGGACAAATTCTTTTAAGGATTTTAATTACCGTAACCCAGTGGCTAGCTATGGTTTCTTTAATGCTAAGAATTGATTGTAAATGACCATTGCTATGGAAATTTGATTTATTATCATAGAAGACAATCGTAAATAGGCCTTAAAAGTTTCTTATTAATTTCTTAGAAAATAAAGTTAGTTTAACCAAACTATTGGATTTATGTTAAAGGTATTTGATGCCTACATAAAGGCCTCAGACCTTCCACCATTTTCGACATCAAATGGGCATTGGCGTAATATTGTTATCAGAGTAGGATCAAATGAGGAAATTTTGGTAATGGTGGTTTTTCACCCAAGAGAACTTTCCCCGGAAGCTGTTGAAGCTGTAAATGCAGATCTTGTTGACTTTTTTGTGAACCGTGAAGGGAGAGACCACGGTGTTGTGTCTCTGTACTGCAAACTGTACTCCTTGTCAGTTGACAAGTAAGTTGTGCTTACATATTTTGAGTTATTTACATATCATTCTTTTACCTAAAAGCTAAAAGCACAGCTGACTATAGTTAGTAACAAAACTATTGATCTTATTATTTCGTCTCAGAAATTGTCCAGAATCTGAAAAGCCACCTGTGAAATTATGGGGAACCGATTGCATTGAAGATATATTATCGGACATTGGTTTGTCCTTCATTATAAGCCCCACCAGTTTCTTTCAAGTCAATAAAAGTGCAGGGGAGAAGTTGTACAGCGCTGTTTCTGAACTGGCACATATTGATGCAGAAACAAGTGTATTAGATATTTGTTGTGCATCTGGTGGAATCGCAATGACACTTGCAAAGGTAAACTTCTTGTTTTGCTTATTTTGTAGTGTTTTGCAATGCTATTTCCTTGGAATAACTTAATCTATCTGTGCTTGGTCCATTTTTATAATAGAAAGCCAAAGAGGTGTTTGGGATTGATGTTGTTGAATCCAGTGTAAATGATGGTAAAGCTAATGCAGAGAAGAATGGATTAACCAATTGTGAATTCATAAGTGGCCGGGCTGAAGAAGTTTTACCCTCAGTTCTTAAAAGGTGTACAGGAAAAAAAGTTGTTGCAATAGTTGATCCACCTAGAGATGGTCTGGGTAAGTTGGCAAATGTCTGAACTTGAATCATTCCCCCCCCCCCCCAAAAAAAAGAAGAAAAGGTTTACCTCATATTAATCAATTATCCGTCTATCTTCTTTCAGGACCATCTGTTGTGGCAGAACTTCGCAAGTGTAAAAATCTGTCAAAAGTTGTGTACATTGTCTCAAGCCAGCGTGTCATTCACAAAAACTTTATTGAATTTGCAGCCCCTGCTTATTTTACCAAGCAGCCGAGCAAGCCATTAGTGCCAGTACGAGTCATTCCAGTAGATTTGGCCCCCCACACTTTACATTGCTGCCTAGTGGTGCTACTGGAACGGGTAGACCCTTTGAAGTATGAGGTTCTGCCTGGAGTGCCAATGGGCCCCTGCCCAATGCCCGTGCCTCCCATGATGGGCCCCGGACTGCCTATGGGCCCTCGGGCTCCTATGGGGCCCTGCGGCCCTGGAGCAGGGCCACGAGGTCCAAGACCTCTTGGTCCGTTAGGGCCACTGGGCGCGCCACCCATGGGACCCCCTTTGGGACCTCCCATAGGGCCGCCCATGGGACCCCCTATGGGTCCACGACCTCCGCTGGGCGCTCCTCGCTCCCAGAGAGGTCCCATTGGCGGGGCGCGTGGGCCTGGGCCGAGGCCGGGACATGGCATGCGGCCGCCCGGGCCTGCCGGACCAAGGCCGCTGAGGCCTCCGCCCCTCGTGAGAGGACCTCGACCTCGGCCTCCTCATGCGCCGCACCAGGCGCCGGCAGGGCGGGGGAAGGGGCGCGGGAACGGCCCTCCTGTAGGCCCTATGCCGAGGCCAAGACACATCCCAGGGGACAATTTCTACCAGGATGACCCCCTTGATGGACCGTCATTCTTCGGACCAGAAGCTGATGTGCAGCCACCGCTACCGCCCGCACCTGCGTTTTGGTAAAATGGGTCTTGAGATCCATGACGATAATTAAGAGAATTTCAATGTGGAACTTGACTCAAGCTACTTATTAGCAAGCTGTGTTGAAACTGATCATAGTTATTGTGAATATTGTCTTTGTTATGTGCGTCAAATTTGATGCAAAATGGATTTAAATTTTCCGACCATTATGGTAGTGATCATGGTAGTGTTTTCTGCATGGTTTTCACAAAACCTTTGCATCAAAATAATTTCAGTTACAATTTAAGTCATAGAGATACCTGATGGCTATGATGGATTTAATTGGCTCATACAGTCCTATGTATTTATTTCAAAACCAAATGAACTGGCTCTGAAAAGCCACAACTACAATTCCCACGCACATGTTCCCACTTGTCTTTGTGCATGGGTATTCTAATGAAAGCTACAAGTTGTAGATGGTTTTATTAGAGTACAGTATTTTATCTAAGTTGTAAGTATTAAATATTACATATTTTATGTTGTTGAAATAATCAATTGCAGATTTCAATGTTGACTTTGTCTGCCATGTGCTGCTCCAGAAATTTAATGTTATTCTGTCCCATGTGTATGATGTTGAAGGGACCAGTATAGAGTCGTGAATAAAATATTGGATTTGTTTTAATCCATAACATTATGAGGACTCTGACCAATTAAGACATTTCTGGAAAGTGAACTGTCTCTTCAAAAACTTATGTTATGCAACTTTCATTTATCAGCAAGTGTGAGATGGAAGGCACCACCCTCAGTTTTTTCACAGATCCTTCTCACTTACTAGCCTCAAATCATCACTTACGTATGTTTACTTCATTACAGTTTTGTATCACTGTGACTGTTAAAGTTTTGTTTGAACGTTGCTTCAATGGTGTTTATAGATTTTTATTACTATCTGTTGTTTGAAATAATAGCCACAATACATCACTAAAAATTGTACCGGATTATTATTAATTTTTTTTTTAAAGGAATATTGAGCTCTGCATTCTCTGCCTTAACCAAACTTCTCTCATATATGAATGTCTCATATTTAGCTGTTACACTATCAGTCTTTTGAAGGATTTCAAAATATTTCTCAAATGTCCTTGATATAGATTTATGTAATCATGCTCTAAATTATAACTTTTGTTATATGTGGCTTAGTGTATGAAAATGGTGCTGATAACAAGGCCATATTCTAAAAAGTTTTTTATCATGTTGATGTGTGAAATGAACATAACAGTAGTCTGTTAAAAGCTGTCCCTCTTAAATAAAATCCTTGATTTTATAGTTACTTTAAAACATTTATTTTCCTTTGCTCTCAGAAAACTCACATATATTGCACTTCCATTTTCTTCTAAATTAAGAAGTTGATTCTTAAGTTTTCATGTACTGCTTAGGGAATGCTTCATTTGAACCGCCTTATTTCTGGAACTTCACCATTCATGTTTCATATCAGACGGTAAGCGTAACTGGTTTCCATTGAACAGCTGAGAGACTCTTTGCACCAAAGTTCAGAATGCTGTACTCCTTGATGTTTGTTTTTTAGAAAATTTGAACTCCACCGGTTGTCACGTTTTCTGTTGCCTGCTAGGTACAGTTTGATGGAACATCTACCTATAAAAAAAATAAATGAATTTTTTGTTTACTTTAATGGCTAGGATGCACCACTCAACTCAATGGCAAGGCAGCTTTAAGTTTATGAACTTCTTTACTCACTGTTTGTCATGTGAACGCCATTCTAAGAAATGTTATGATTGATATGAAGAGCCCTTCAGAATACAGCATGTTAGTCGACAGCTGTTTGTTGAACAGCTGGAACAAGTATTGTAAAATCGAACTACCGAAAGAAATGTTTTCTACTGAAAAATCTCTATTTCATATCAATGTCTAAAAAGAAAATATGTCATCTATGGAACAGAATTTCACTGAAGTGGCTGATATAGTGTTTCTTACTGTTTTCTATGAGAAGCATTCATTTGGTTGATCTCATTGATAAAGTACAAAATACTTGTATACTTTCTAGCACCAACAGTTTGGTTATAGCAAACATGGTACTAATAGGAGTTATCAGAGAATCAGTTCTGAATCTCGTTTTAATTTTCTTTTTAGATTTGGTGGCAAAATGCCTTGCTGAACAAAATGTTTATATTCAGCTCATACATTTGCCTTCTTTTGTATGCTGGCAAGAAAGAAATGTCAGGAACTGAGGACAATAATTCAGGAACTACTCCAGAGGTTTGTTGTGACATGGGAAATCTCAAATCACAAATTTGTTTTACTATTATTTGCATGTTGCAGTCACATATATTTAGTACATTGTTATTGTTGTTGTTGTTGTTTTATGTAATGTTGTGAAAGGTATACTGTAATTCTTGTTGCTCCCAAGAAAAGAAACTGTCCAAAGCAGAACAATTAACAATTAAAAATTGCCATTGTACTACATTACTGTTAAAATAGATATTCTGTTATTATAAATGGATCTAGTTACTCTCTTTAGTTAGATTTATAGCTTATTGTATTTGACCACTGCTATGATGTCTCTTGGTGTTTTTGAATTGCAGTCCACCTTAGAAAGGGTTGTATCATTGAAGATTTTATTTCTATTCACCACAAATGTAGA
>NW_026267416.1:249762-274113 GCF_000697945.3 Frankliniella occidentalis | reverse complement strand
CCCCCCCCAAAAGGGAAAAGAAGTCTATTTGCTGATTTTTGCAGCATGAGCTGCATCCAGAAAAAAGGTCTGTTGGACTGATGAGGCCTTTAAAACAGAGAGGTGAGGGGATTGGTGGGAGCCTGGATGCAGCTGTCACAATGGCATCAGCAGAGACTGGCAAATTCCCATCAATGCCACATTTGTCAGTTTCTTCATGCATATAGTTCTTGCACTCATCTCCCTCTAAATCTCACAGAAACAAAAATCCTTCAGACAAATGGTTGACTACAAATTAAGAGAAACAACTTAATTTAAATTTATTCTTTATTGTTATCACAGAAAAGGTAACAGATAGTTAAAAATTTAAAAGTTTTCAAAGTCAAAAAGAAATTAAAAGAATCACATAAAACACATGTGTGCACTCACTGCAGATTTCTCTCTATTGGATGATCAGCTAAGTCTGTTTGTACAATAACAAAAATCAAAATGAAAAAAATTCTCATAAAGAGGACACTGGAAAATGACAAGGTATTGCAACCTTACAGATGCAATGAAATTACCTACTCTAACATACAGGCTTAAAATTGGATTCCTCTGTAAATAGGGCACATTGAGAACAGAAGATAGCTTGTCATTTAAGGGCAAATATTCTTAAGATTGAAATCCCCCACTTCCTAAAGAGATTTCTGGCTCACTTTACCTAGACTCCTTTTGTTTTACTAAAGAACAAAAATTAAGGTAGAAAAAAGTTGATGGATAAAATATAACCTGCAGGTAGAAGCCCAGCTCCAAACTTTAAACTACCAAATCCTGAACTGATAGAAATTTAAATACACATTTATCAATAAGTCACAATTGTGTAACTTCAGACTTAGATCGATTTTCTATCTACACAGATTTCACAATTATTTCACTGACTTTTCTGGTGTTCACAACACAATGCATGAACTTAGTTCGCATTCATCACTGGTCCATGACATATCAACAGCTGTTACTTCCCATGGTCCAGCCACGGGCAGTAATGCACTGCCAACCACCCTGCAAAAAAAATTAACAGTTTCTTTGTAGTGAAACCATTGAGAAATAAAATAAATGTACCAAACAAATTGACTTACAACAACACCATGAGACCATGTTGTCCCTGCTGGATTCTCTTTGGTAACACCATGTCTACGACAAACCACCCCAGAACTGCTAATTGCCCAAACCTCTTCACCAGGACCAGCAGACACATGTCGCCACCCAGTAAGGGGTGGAGGTACGTTTGTGGGGCTCAGTACAGCTGACCCTTCCACCTCTGGTACTGTTACGACTCCTGTAAATTTATCAAATACATCTTAGCATGATTACAAACATACATGGTTTTAAAAATACACTGCGATGAATGCTCCACTTTACCACTATGATCCAGATCCAAAGGTTGTATTGTCTGCCAATGGGTTCCCTCTGGAAAAACTGCAGTGACTTCACGGCGAACAGATAGTTGCCCACAGTTGTCCAGGACCCAGATTCCATAACGTCCTACTGAAACTAGTTTCAAGGAACAGCCAGCAGGCGGTTCAACAGTCTCCCAAACTTCTCCTAGACAACAGCACCCAAGATTAATACACTACATTATCCATTAAACTACTGCACTAATTTACAAAATTAGAATTAAAAGAATTGCAGAAAGATAGTTGTAGGTAGAACCACCTCTAATCAGCGCAAAACAACATTTTACCTAAAGGGTTTGCAGAAGATATCCCAAACCTCCAACATGCTGAGCCATTACGACCAACAGCCCAAACCTTCCGCCCTGAGCCGCAACTGATGCATATTAGTGGCTGATCACTTGGTACATGTTCCCAATGTGTTCCCTGACGGATAATATCTAATAAGATCTTTCTACTTCAAAAAAATACAAAAAAAACATGTTACAACAAATCTCAATGTGTCTTACTGCGGGGCATATTTTGCTGACTCCTTTTCTATAGACCGCTTCGCCCTCTACCGTAACTGCCCATGCATGTACATATTCATCTGACCCAGCTCCTTCATCATCCTGTAAGGACAAGGAAATAGAATAATAAATCCACTAAAGGCAGAGCTGGAGCCTTGCAAGGTAAGACTGCAGATCGGCCGATACATGATTCTGATTATCATGGGGCAAAGGACGATGAGCTTGACTCAAAAAGGCATTTTCAGTTCTCACCTGTAATGAAACATGCAAAAGCTTTATGCTTTCCAACTCTTCCCACGGTCCACTAGTCGAAAGGTGGGCTTTTCGCACCCAGCGTCTACGACGCACATAATCAGTGAATCCTTTTCGACCATGATATGAGGCAGGAAAATCAATGGCATACTGCCAACCATCTTGATCCACACCACCAGGCGTTTGATAATCTACTGCCCATTCAGAGACCTGAGAATGATTAACAGAATTACAGTCTCTACAAGAATTATCAACAGTTTTTTCTACATGAAAGCACTGCACTGTACCCATTGCCAATGCATCGATGGAAGTTTGGTTCCATCTTTAGAACGCTTGTGTCTTCCAGTTGCATCGCTCCACATATGCCTGTCAGTAGGCAGCATATGAGTTGTGTAACCAGTAAGAGGATTCCACCGTTGATTTTCATAAAGATAATAAGCATGTGTGTCAGCCATAGGATTGATTCCCGAGTTACTGGTTTCAAGGCCTTAAAAATAGAGAAAACATTAAAATGCTGTGAGATAGCTGAAATGAATCACTGCAGTGTGAAGCTTGGTGGGGAGTGTGTCACCTCTGAGAAAAGAACCACCCCATCCTCCAGTGTAAAACCATGGAGTACAGTCGTAGCCAATACCCCAGGTAACACCTGAAGCACAGGTTTCAACTCGACGAAGATGACCACCCATTTGGCGCCAAAACATATCAGATGGAGACACTATTATCTATCAAAGAAAGCATAATGCTCTGATTAATTTGCCCATCTCAAATAGGTTAATAATCATGCAGAGCTTAGCTTACCATTTTGGATTCATAGATTAATTTATGAAGAAGAATAGTCCCTTCAATCTCAATATGAGTTATGTTCTGAGGATTCATCCTATGTTCAAAATATGTGAACTGAGTATCATTCACTAATATCTACAGAAAAAGAGATAAACTTGTAATAATTTTCAATGGAAATAAGAAATAACATAACTGCACTTAAAGGTAACATCAAAGGTTCATAGAATATGTTAATCTTGACTAGTTTCTTAATTTTGGCATTAGCCATTAGAAAACTACATTATGGTACCTTGAAAGCATCTTCTTGGCACAATACAGATATAGAGAATGCTTCTCCTCGACTGATTGGGAGACCACCTTCTCTTTCCTCTTTCAGCCATGAGCCATTTTGTTTAGAATTTCGAACAACAATACCATCCGAAAATCTTGGATTGAAATGAAGGGCTACGTTGGGATAAGAAGACTGCTTAGATGAGAGTTGGTGTGACCGACACACAAGATTGACTGCAAATCTTTCAGTGTTATGATGAGCACTAGCAAGCAAGGTTATTTTACTGCCAGCTGGGAAACTGTTATGCAAATGCGCATCATATGGGGTTGACTTTCCAGCTACTAGCATTTCTTGCACATACGTTTCTCCACGCAGCTGATGTGCCTACAATCACGAAATATAACCACATCAAAATATATTAAAACTGATTGTAAGTACAAAATTACCCTCCATTTTATGACTAGGCACTACTGTACCTCAAGTGTAGCTGGGTCAAAAGCAAAGACATCTCCTCGAGTAGTAGTGGCCCAAAAGGAGCTCGCACTTGGCTTTCCTCTGGTACCGTTTACTTGGCATGTGACGAGAGTTAAATGAGCCATCCAATCCTCCATATCAGTTTCAGCATTAAACTGTAGCTTCAGAGGTCCCTTGCTTGGTCGCAAACGTGATGTATGAATTGCTATGCATGGTGTGCCAGGTTCACTGCAACTTGCTACACATGTTATTTCTGAGACACTTAATTGGAGTTTGGTTTGGGTTTGGTCCAAACTTAGAATGGAAAGAGATCCAGATTCACTTCCAATCCACTCAAGCTCAAGTGAACAAAGCTCAGGCAAAGAGTCTTTCAGAACAGCTTTAGCTGTTCCACATTTAACCCAACTGGTTTTCTCAACTGCTTTTTCATAGTTCTCAAAACCAACAGAAGTTTTTTCTGTCCTTTGCTTTAGTTCTTGCAAAATTTTGACTCTCCATGGTTTAGAAAGCTCTGGTTGCAGTAATGCCTGAGAATTTTCCACAAACCTTAATAGAAAAAAAAAGGGATAGTTAGTTGCAGTTTGAAATGCAGTTTACAGAATTGACCACATACAAAAAGGATGAAAAAGTAAAAAGAAAGGTATGCACCGTATTTTAATTACTAAACAAAATGGAATTGGTTTAAAAAATTAAAATGAAGATCATACCAATTTGGGAGGGATAACGGCTCAATAAAAACTGCCCCTGCAGCCACACACGTCCAGAGCATGTTGGAGTCATTGGTACCCCACACACCATCGGCATCAGAGTTGTAAAAACCACATAATGTGTCTTCACCAGAATACACGTTTAAATCATCACCTGCCATCGCCTCAGTGCCTAACACACCACCAACACTTTGAATGGGACTCCAAACTGTTGGATTAGTTTTAACTGAGGAAAAAGAAGAAACATATTGAAAGATTGTTAGAAAATTAAAATTCTTAACGATGAGAATATAAATTACAAGCTTGTACTTAATTAAATAAGTAGTTGAAAAATAAAAACAGAACAAAACAAAAACAGTATTACCATCAGGTTCATCTGCATCAAACTGAGATCCTGTATCTGACAACCTTTCTTCAGATTTTTTAGACAAAGATGAAACAAACTTTTGACCTTTCTCAAAATTCCTTTGATAAGAAGTTTCACCCATTATTTCTTCAGAGGAATCAGATTTCAAGTTGAGTCTGGCCAATGACTGAGTAGGTGCCGAACAGGCAATGATAGAATTACTGACATTGACTGATGTAGTTGGGACAGAGGTAGATAGAGAGCCATCTGTCAGAGATAATTGACTGGCTGAGGGGTTTGCCAAACTCTAAAAATTAAAAATTTTCTCAAATTAGATTTCTTTGTTTTTTGTATTTCTGAAAATATTATTAAAATATGGACCATAATGATAGAGGAGTAAACACTGATACTAACTGAGATTTTTCGAGCTTTGGACCCTCCAAGACTTGACCACAGGCTTACATCACTACTGGCTCTACTAAGTTGTGTAGGTGCAGCCATCAGCCGCCATGTCTTCCCAGTCAAGTCTGAGTGTGTGACACCAGTGCGGAAATACAGCAGTCGATCTTCTGCTCCAATGGCCCATACCTAAGAAAAAGTTAAATGACTATCTGTTTTATGAACACGGTAATATTTAAAATTGAAATTACACAACACTCACTTGATCATTAGCTGCAACTGAGATAAGTGTCATCCTGCCAACCATTTCAACCCAGCCACAACCTCTGGCACATTCTTCACTTTCACTGGCACTATTTCCTCTTACCCCTCGTCTAAACCACAAATGATTACTGGTAGTGACAGCCCACACTGCATTAGTTCCCACTGATACTTGACTCAATCTTTCTGTTTCATTGGGTGCAGCCACTTCAGACCAGTATTCACCCATGGGATTGTGTCGGCTCACACCAAGCCTTACCAAAGCCCTGCCATTCCATAAGATGGCCCAAACCAATCCAGTAGCTCCAACACAAATTTGCTTAACTTCAGAACCTTGAGGAACAGATACTGCAACCCACTTCTGACCTTCTGGAGAAGTCAAACTAACACCAGTGCGGAACATGACCTAGAACAATTAGAGGCTTGTTAAAATAAAATAATTTAAAATCAGAAAATTATTTTTAAAATTCCGGTAAGTACCCGTCCATGAGCTGTCACCGCCCAAACAAGTACTGATCCTTCATCAATGCTGGTAAGGCCCTGTCCACCAACAGCAACATCAATAAAAGGCTCCTGTAAATTTTTAAAAAGTTTTAAGATGGTATGATAATAACTTGTAAGCCCCGCCATTGTGCAATAAAGATTCTACCTGTGTTGCATCTTTATGCAGGGGTGCTATGGCACACCATGAGTTCAGGGCAGAATATCTTCGATATCTAACCCATTTTCTCCTCCGAACACAAGATTTCCATTGCTTTTGAGGGTAATATTTTGCTGGGAAATCAACAGCATAGGTCCAACCCTACAGAAAGAAACATTTGGATGAACATAATTTAAATATTGAAATAAAAAAAATGAAGTTGTGACTACAGTTTGGCTCACATCATTATCCAAAGGCTGTCCATCCAATGAAAGCTCCAAATGCCAATCAGATTCCCACTGCCAGGCCATAGACGGCAAACGAACAGTTTTTAAACTTCTCTCTGTCAAACCATCGGCAGAGGAAAATTGATGTCTATCCATGGGAAATAAACGATTGCTGAATCCTTCAACTGGGAGCCATCTCTGCAGACAATTTAAAAGACAAGATACACCATGTCGACCATTTGTATTTGTATATATTCTTTTGAAAACACAAAGTTTTTGAAACAGACCTCATTTTCAAATGCCTCTTCTTTAATCCTTATAGGGACATCTATTCCATGGACATATACATACACTTGTCTATCACCACCAACTGCCCATAGCATGTGAGGTAGTGCTGACAGAGTTTTAAACTCCAAGCCCAGGTATACAAGCTCTCTCCACTTGGAGCCTCTGGTTGATAGAGCGTACACCCTACCCTCATGACTAATACCGAAAAGCAAAGAGCTAGGCATCCTGTTAGATCATACAAAAAGTCCATTTAAAACTGTCACACATATTGTTCGATCAGCTGATAAAACATTTGAGTATACAAATTTAAATACGCACATTCACATATACAGTCTAACTGCTATTCCTTGAGTGATGAATCATAATGTTTTTCTTTCAACACGATTTCATCAAATGTGGCACGACATTTCAGTCATGGTTTTGTTTTTATTGTTATCAGAAAAAAAACACTACATTATGATGGTCAATGTAATTCCTAACCTAACTTTCTGACATTGCCATACCACAGCCTTGTCTAAGTCTGATTACTGTCATAAGTGCCGGCCGGACATAGGGGGTGATAGGAGGGGGGGATGGAGATGGGGGTGGGGGAAGGGGTAGGCGAATGAATTAGTCAGCCGAGAGCCGAGCCGAATCAATCCAAACAACAATTTACACAATTTGAACGGTCACAATGACTGACAGTAGCTCTGATTGTACTTATGAAGAAGAATACGTGTTTTATAAAAATAGACCGCACTGGAAGGATGTTACTCCTGTACCTCAGGACGACGGGCCAAATCCTGTAGTTGCCATCGCTTACACAGAGCAATGTAATTCTAACCTGTGCCAACTAACCTGTATTAATTATGCTAACACTGTTATTGGGCCCTTTTTCTTTGCTTGTGTTTCTGTAGTTTTCTGGGCCAATCTTATTTACTCACACCTCTGTAGTCTTAATACTTTCACGGCGCCTTTTCAGGAGTGTTCTAGCTAAAACAACATGTTTTGTATTTTGATTAACAGTTCGTGAGATCTACGATTATTTTAGAGCAATTTTAAGGTCTGGAGAAAAAAGCGAAAGGGTGCTAGAACTGACAAATGATGCAGCACAGCTCAACCCAGCCAATTACACTGTGTGGCAGTACAGGTCTGTGGAGAAAAACAATTACATTTTCAGCCTCTATTTCCATGCTGTTTTTAGTTGTCTCCTACAATTGCTTCTATTTTTGCAGAAGAGAGGTTTTATCTCATTTAAAAAGTAATTTGAGTGATGAACTAAACTACATTGGTGAAACTATATCTGAACATCCAAAGAATTATCAAGTTTGGTGAGACAATTTACGCCTTTTATCACAGTTACTTAGTTTATCTTCTTTTACTTGTTGTAATATGCTTGGAAATATTACTTTTAGGCATCACAGAAGAGTTATAGTGGAGTGGTTGAAAGATCCCTCAAAGGAGATGGAATTTACAAATGTTATACTTGCCCAAGATTCAAAAAATTATCATGCTTGGCAACACAGGCAGTGGGTTGTTGCAACTTTCAAGTTAGTTACTTAACTGCGCTCAAATGATATAATTATTTTGTGTCCAATTACCTGTTTAACACACTTTAATTTCAGATTGTATGATTTAGAGCTTGAATTTGTAAATGATCTTCTTTTGAAAGATGTTCGGAACAATTCAGCTTGGAACCAGCGTTATTTTGTCATAATTCACACAAGTGGATTTACTCCTAACGTGATCAAAAATGAGTTAGAATATACTGCTGGTAAAATCAGAGAAGTGGTAAATAATGAGAGTGCATGGAATTATTTGAGAGGGTAGGTGATTTCTTAAGATAAGATAAGAACTGAAGTGTATTTGTGTGTGTGTTTGTCAAATTTTAGCATTTTTGTGCATATCTGTTCTAGTATAATATGCCACACAGAATCAGGCAATATCACTTCAGAAGAGTTTATAATGAAGTTTTGTGAAGATCTCTATGGCACTGGATGCAGATGTCCGTATCTTCTAGCGCTCATTGTCGATATTTGCGAAGAGTTGTTTGAACTGGGAGCTAGTGATGAGATATTTTCTATGCAAAGAGCACTGCAGGTAAGGTTGTGAAACTAACCTATTTTCTTTTAAATTCTACCTTTGCTCACAAACTTATCTTCAAGTTTTTCAATTCAATCACAGGTTTGTGATGATCTTGCTTTAGAACATGATAAGATTCGAAAAGAGTACTGGAAATTTATTTCAAGGCGGATCAACCAAGCATTACTTCATAGGACGACTGCCGCTTGATAGGGGTTTGCTTAAGTTTGCAGGTTTGTGCTATTGTTAAATAGTGAATAAGGAATGAAGTTGAATTTATCTGTTCTCAGAACTTCTGTTGATATTGTAGACAGTAAGTTCAGAGAAATGTTAATTTTTCTTTAAAACAATTTATTGAAACAAAACAATCACAATAGAACCAGTTGATGGTGTAATCAATAGGACTTTTCAATATATTTGTAAATAAACATCTTATATGTAAGAAATCTTAACATCCTTTCAAGTTAGAGGTACTAAATATTTTACATAATATTTATTCTTTCAAAGGTCTGTTCATATTAAATAAAATTGTGTTGCTCAGATGATTTAAGATTAAAGAAGTACTGAACCGAGACTTGACTTGAGACAATAAGACATTTCCACACAGAAACAATCATGTAAACTAAAGTTAATTTTTTTTATTTTGTAGCAAACATTGACAATACCACCACTTTATCACATACATATACTTCACAAGTTCATTTTTAAAACTCTCCCGACTTTGGGAAAACACGTTGTTCCTACCCACAATATCTGTTTGTTTTCATGTACAATCATTTCCCAATTTGTTTAGGAAATATTTTTGACATACCAGTACTCAATGTTTTCTGGATAGTTCAGGGTTCAGTTTTTCCTGTACTAAATATTTTTAATGTGAGTCAATGATGTAATGTCCAATATTTATCTGCAGTGCACACAAATATTTATGAGACCCCTATAAAAGTATAGTACATATGGTAAAGAAAACCTACTGGTGCACTTAATAGCTAGATATCAAGGTGAGGTTGAGGTGAAATTAACTCAACAGAAAAAGCGCACAGTAGCTGCTTGTCCAGTAGTGTGATATCAGTCTTTCTGATAAATCTCAAAGTTTTTGGAGGAAGTGGTACAAATGCCTTAACTTTTGACTGAGAAGCACTTTTAACAACAAGGAAATAAAACTTTTCGTCATTTTTTCCACAAAAAACAAGCTGCCACAACTGACCAAAATGACAATATTTGAAGTTCAGACACAAAACTGTACACCTATTAGAATGAAACAATGGCAAAGCTACATACCAAAACAGTTACTAAACCAAACTATGAGCTTAAATAGAAATTAGAAATAAAATGATCATAAGTATAGAGATATACAATCTTGTGCAACAGAACAGGAGTAACAAACATGGTACAGATTAGTTACACTACACATATTAGAGGACAGTCACTCATTTTAAAAGAATCCTTTGTTAGATACTTGAGTATCAGCTCCAAAGAATATCTGCCTTTAATTAGGACAGGTATATGAAGCAAAGAGTGTTACACATAATGGTAGAAAAAGTCAAGATTCAGAGACTGACTAAAAGTCTACTTCTAAAAGTTTTCGTTTGATCTCTCGTTCATAAATATAGGTGATGGATGATGGAATAATTAGAAGAAAACAACACTGTAGGCTGTTGTGGGTAAAAAAACAGAAGGGAAAAAATGGTAGCTGTAAACGTCATGGTGAGGTGCAATCTGTCAGCAGTCACTATAAACAATTCCATAACAAAATTGAAAACCATAACCATTATTTATATTCCTTTAAAAGAAAATAAGTCTTGCCTCAGCGGGATTCTGCTCTACAGGACAATAAGGACATTTCAGCCTAGAAGAGAAAATATCCATATTACTCTTTGGTATTATATGACGCGTCCGTGCAACAATATTCTATCTGTTTCACTACCTCGGAAGACTAGCGTATCTGTTTTTCGGGGCTCTCTGCAGCGCTGTCCTCTTTTTATTGTGAGTTTGCCGGTATTAACAGTAAAATAAAAGAGAACACTGCTGCATGTTCCTTAAAGATCAAGGAACAAAGGGCAATTTTGACTTTTTTTTTTTACTGTTAATGATATCAAACCAACAATGAAAGTAAGACAGCCCTGCAGTGAGCGCCGCAAAACAAGTAGGCTAGTCTTTCCGGGCAGCAAAACAGATAGGATATTGTTGCACAAACGCGCTGAATAGCAAACAATATTTTCAGCACATTAAGGTAGGTTTCAGGATTTTGAATAAAGATTGATTAATTAAGTACTTACTTATTGCTGCTGACAAGCTTATTCAGGGCATCACGAGAAATTACATGACCACAGACCAATCTCATGGGAGGATTAGAGTCTGAACTTGGGTGTCGCAAAATAGGACATGCAAACACTGAATGGTATCTATTTTCCTGACCCAAGTCAATTTCAATCTAAAATAATAAACAGGAGACATTAATATGATTTGTACAGCCGTAACTTTTAATAATATACTATGATTTTCCAGACATACCGGAAGTTCATCCTTTCCATTCCAAATTCCTGCTACCTGGCGCTGCTGCATTAGATGCTTAATCTTGAGCAATGCAGGCAAGGCAGTGCAACCAGCATTAATGCTTAGAAATTGAAGCAAGAATGATGCAAGATTAATACAAGGACTCAATGGCTTTATAATTATATCCACTACTGTTTTATACCTACCACACAGATAATGGACTATCAACACTAAGACCAAGTAAAGAACAAGCATCTCGAGTAAATACGTCATAAATCTCAGACCATAGGTTGGGGTCCAGCAAATGGTTATAAGGTGATTTGTTCACTCCATGGGGCAAGTATAAAAACATTCCCATTAAGTTTTGAATTTCTGATAAAAAAAAAAAAAAAAAGAAAAGAATGAAATTAGTACATCTGCTTCTAATTCTACAAAACAGAATAATAATAAACTTAAAATACTGAGTTCTCCTCAGACCTTTTTCATGTCTTCGAACAAATTGGCCAAAATGCGTGCGAGCATATTGAATAGCTTCATTTTGTCTCGCAGCGCCTTCCTGAATCAGTCCAATGAACTGTAAACGATGTAATTTAAACTCCAGGGAAGAATTCTAAAATTTGAAAAATCAAGTAAAGGTTTAATCGAGGATTTCAATCATTAGTTAAGTCAATTAAACATATAAACACATGAAGTAAATACTTGAGTTTCCAAGCTTTCTCTGTGTGCAGAGGCCCATGCTAAGGCAGGTCCTAAGTCTCTTTGCTTTAGACTGTCCAGAATGTTGTTTAGTTCAGTGAATGGTTCTTTGTGTCCTTCTTCTGATTTCAATCCAGCTTCCTAATTAAAAAGAATCATGCATGGTAAAACTAAGTAAATGGTACAGAGTAATTTTATGTTTAATTTACAAGAATTACCCTTGCCAATTCATCAGCAATGTCTAGCATTCCATGACGATAGAAATGCTGGCATACAACTTGATTGAGGAGCTGGACTTGTTCTGGTCCAGAAAACACATCTTCCCGACTAACAGATGAAAAGTCCGAATCAAAATTCTGAAGGGTATTAAATAAAAGTGATTAAAATTTGAAATTGACTGATAACATTAGGTAAAAACAATTTCTCCATGTGTACGATTCTTACTCTGTCTATAGCTCTTCCAAGTTTGCATATTGTTGTGTGTATATCTCTGTGATCACCTGCAAGACGTTGAACTGTTTCTCTTACTTTACCTAAAGCCTCTTTCATTATAAGGACCTGGGCCGCTGTTAACTCATGGTCAGGTGGAGCTGAAAGGAGGCAGCAGAATGGTTAGATGATAGCACAGACTTGAAGGAGTTGCTAAATAACGTAAGGTTTTAGAATCAGAAAATACGTAGATTAAAAATGCAGATGGCAAGATTAAATGAAATTTGCTTCATATTTAAAAAGTGCAAAACAAACAGGTTAAAGTCCAAAGAAAACATTGACCCCAAGCAAACACAACGTGCCACTTTCCTACTAAAATTACTAACAAACTACACTGTATGTTTTATCTTGATGGAAGTGATAAATCTATGGAACTTGAACGTTAGGTAACGGATAATATCTGCGAGATCAAAATTAATTTAGGCTAAATTGTTCCCCGAAAGATGACAGGTAGGATATTCAACTTGGCCCTTCGAATAAAAAAATAACACAAATGCTTACAATTATCCATCTCCTCTTTAAGGGATTGAACATGGTTGGTGATGTCACTCAAAACGCGATCAGCATGGTCTTTAATACCAGTAAATTTTTGTAAAATCTTGTCGACTTCTTCCTCCACTGCGGTACAGGCATCCATGTTTATTTTTGTTGAGTGTCCGTCTGTCTATCTGTCCCTGTCGGTCTGTCTTCTTGTCTAGTCCAACATTTGTACCAACAAACATTGTCAAAGCGATACATTCTAGAGTGTAGAAGTACGCTTACGGCATTGTGCAACAAAGAAAACAGAAATGGGTACCATGAATCGATTTTTGGGCCAAGCGTTGATAATGTGGGGTGTGTTATTACTCCATAAAAAATTACGATGGAAATGTATGTTGGCAATGTGGAAAGCTAGGCGAGTCGATTCATGTTCACTTGCCACCAACCACCATTAAAAAAAAGATGTACAGAAAAAATAGAATTTAGTTGAGTACTTACGAGTAAAGCTGGAAATTTTAGTTTTCAAAGCTTTCTAGACCCGCGACGCACCGGAAAAATGAATTTCCCGACCTAAACGCATCGTCATTACTTTTTGCGTGTTCTAGAGAAATTTAGTGCTTGCATGTGCAGCAGAACACCCTAAACTTTGCCGGCGTTGCTCGGCAACTGGGGTCCTAGGTCAACTTTAAAGTTTGAAATTAACGCCAAACTTCAAACGCGAAAGTTTACAGAAAGTTTCTACGAACAGGTCTGATGTAAAAGTCAACAGTGTTGTTGTTGATCGTTTTCTTTACTTGTTCATCGAGAACTGTAATCAACTTTGCTGGAAGAGGAACTTGTAACCAAGGTACGTGAATTTGGCTGGGTTTTCGTACTTTTTTTCTGCTATTTAATGTGGACATTTCCGCTCAAAATTGATAGCTTTTAGAGGGAATTTTTCAACCGAGACTGTCTTTTGAAGACAGTTCCAACTTTCGCCGGGCGCAACACTGGTTATGTCTGACACTTGGTGTAGGGCAGGGTCCTAGGCGGCCATAGCCTAAAAGGGACTCCAAGGGTGTGGCTGTTCTAGCTTAAGATACCTACTTTTACTATTCTTATTCTATACTCGACTTGGTGCTTTAAGCTCTGCTAGTACTGAAAATAGCCTATCTTATATGTAGATCTTTTAATATCTTACTGACAGTCAAAGGGCTATCACAAGGAGAAGTGGGTGTGGTCTTATTATTCTCCTCCGCCTATGGAAGGTTGTTTTCCCCCAAAGTGTATTTATATCTGTCATATGTAAACCTCCTATCTTTAACTTCAAAAAATACAAAGTCTGAACATTTTAGCTGAAGTAATGTTTTGCACATAATCATGACTGCTTAGCGTTAGAATTATTCAGTTGCCTCCAATCCATTTGTCATCGTGTTCATGTGGAATCTTTGATTTCTTGAACTCAATTGACTGCTGTAACTCTTAAATTTTTACCATGAACACAGGCTCTTAAACCATACTAAAATGTAACAATAACTTTTAATTTGTAAAATCCAGAGACACAACTGTTTGGTTTTCCAGAAAACTACTATCATCCCTATGAAAATAAAAGAAAGTGATATTTTTATCGTTTCTTTTACTGTTTTTAAAGCTCAAAAGCTTCTGTCTCTGCTATGTACACTTCCCCTTCTCTCTCCACCTTATCCTTTCACATGTCAGTATGCATGTTCAGAGTGACGCCTTACAATCAGGAGCAGTAGAACTTCGAGTGTGAAAAATCGAGACAAGACGCATGTATTTTTTCCCCCTTCAAAATCTCTCGTAGGATCCACATTGACGGAGACGTGCAAAATGTGTGCCTGGTGCTCCCCCCCTCCCCCTCTCTCCCACGTATCCGGGGTACGGGTTTGACACGGGGCGTGTTTTTTTTCCCCCTAGATTTGTCACGGGCTAGGACTGTATCGTCTTGCTTCCTCTGTTCGGACAATCCAGACATGACGTACCTGACCACGATATATCCGTGGCAGGGATTTCCTTTTAACCCGATTTCCTCCATCTTTTTCCTGCCGCCGGCGTGAAGCAGCCGGACTCTACGGCCGGTGGCTACCTCATCGGCCCCACGTGTGGCCACGTGCCGCTCGAGCCGCGCGAGTGAGGGAGGAGGGGAGGGGGGAGGCTCCTCTGCTGGCGTGTGCCGGCGAGCCTAGAGGCGGGCCTAGAGGCGAGCCGAGCGCCGTCTGTTCTGTTAGCGAGCAGAGCAGTTCAGTGCGAACGCTCGGCGGTGCGGTGCGTTTTGCGTCCCGCTACAGGCTTCGCTCTCGCCGCTGCTCAAGCGTAAGTCGTCGGGCGACGGACTGCCCTGGGTCGCGGGACCGGGCTCGACAAGAACTATATCGTGCAGCCTCACGGCGTTCGCGGCCACGGCGCGATACACAGAGCAGCGAGTGGTGGGGCTTCCCTCTGGGTGTGAGTCGTCGCTCGGTATGGGGTAATCTTTCCGAGTCTTTTTCGCGGGATTTCAACGTTAAAAGTTACCAAACGGGAGAAGTACTTATTTCAGTGGATGTTCTTGGGGTTCATGGGTGTGGGTATGTCATCACATTTAGATTTTTTCGACCCCTGGATGGTTAGCCGCGTTCTTCAATAGTTTGTCCTATGTTCCCCGCGTTGTGCCCCATAACCGAGCACATTACCCCGTTCACATACTCGATTATGCCCAACACATGCAGCCACTCTATAGACAATTTGATGAGGGTGCTGCTGCGGCTCTGTTTAACTCTGCCGGACTCATTCTGTTTGCCTTGATTGTTCTCGATTTGGTTGTTGAATCGTCACTGCAAAGTGTCCAAGTGTCGTACAGTATGACACTTATAAGTGCAGTACCATGGTGTCCCTCAGTTAAAAGTTTAGGACCAAGGTGTACTGCAGTTAAAAGTGTAGGACACCATGTGTCCTACAGTTAAAAGTGTAGTACACAATGTGCACTACAGTTCTAAATAGAGATCCAAAAAAACCGTATTTTTGAAGTGAAAGTAAAAAACCAGTAAAAAACCGAGTAAAAAACAGTAAAAAACTGTTTTTTTGAATTTTCGTCTTGTTAGCAAAATAGTTCCCAGAACGATGTTTTTTTTAAACTCTTTTGATTTAACTGCACTTATAAGTGTAGGACCACAATGTGTACTGCAGTTTAAAGTGTAGGACAGACGTTGTTCCAAGTTAAAAGTGTAGGGCACCATTGTACCTCAGCTATAAGTGTAGTACAAGAGGTGTCCTACACTTTCAACTGCAGGACACGTCCAGTCCTACACTCGTGGGGGCAATAACTCTAAATTTAAGTGTGCACATTAATTCCATGATTCCCGTCGTGATTCTCATTGATTCCCGCTGATTCCCGGGCCGGAGTGTGTGTGTGTACACATGATTCCCAGAGTTATTGCCTCCTCGCCTACACTTTAAACTGCAGTACACCTTGGTCCTACACTTACACCAGTACGAGGACACCATGGCACTACACTTAAGTGTGATATTATATGACACTTGAGTTTTCGGAGCACGACTGATTGTCCCATAACAAATGCGATGGGTTGGGTATAGAGAGACTCTATAGTTGGGTGGTGGGAATCAGCGTGACTTCTTGTAATTGATCATTGATTTTCTCAAGTACATATCACTGACATGAAGACAGACAAGCTTGAAAAATCAAGGATGAAGTACAATTTACTTGGTCTAAGAACTCATTTTGGGGGGATGAGGGTGCTCCTTGCAGAAATAATCGGTTGACAGCTATTATTGAGTAAAAAACCGAAAACTGTCCGAGTAAAATACTGTTTTTTACTGAGTTTAAAACTCAAAAAAACAGTTTTTTACTATCCCTTTAGATCTCTAGTTCTAAATGTAGGACAAGGGGTGTCCGACATTTGAGTTAGATGGCACCTTGAGGTGTCGGACACCATGTGTCCTACACTTAAAACTGTAGAGCACATGGTGTCCTACACTTTTAACTGCAGTACACCCTGGTCCTACACTTATAACTGTAGGACACCAAGGTACTGCACTTATAAGTGTGATACTGTACGACACTTGAGTTTCCAGAGTGCTGATACCCCGGCGTCGCTGTAAACGCACGCACGATCATTTCCTGCTGTCGCAAAGGGCTTTGTTGCTCCCAGAGCTTAGAGCGGGGAGTGAATCCCACGAGCTAGGTAGCACATTAGTGACTCACCGGAAACGACACCCACACGGCACCTGGCAACACTTGTGATTGCAACAAAAAAGAAAACCCATCAATGAGTGGCAGTGAGGTATTTTATCAGTTAAAAGAAAGTCGGGAGAAGCGCATGCCAGATCATCTCTAACCGTCAACTGTTATTCGGAAATCATCTGCAAAAAACAATTCAAGTAAGGCAGTCAATTTCCGGAAAACAGGGCTTGTGGCTTATGCTACGGCATGTTCTCCCTGATCTCCTCTACAACAGTAAACTATCTCATTCTGAAATTGTTTCTGAGTCACCACTCTTGACCCCTCATTGATTCGCTATTCATTTCCGCTCATTCCCATTGATTCCCATTGGTTACACTAGTTAAAATGTGCCGTATATTTCACCAAGCCGAGCCTAGCCAACTTACTTTATTGTTGAAACTTCAGAGCAGTAGTGCTCTGAAGGTTGAAATGAATGTGACTTGCATTGACCATAATGTGACTGCTTTTATACACTGTTAAAAATAACCGTCACCTAATGACTTACTGCCTGATTGACACTCCTGTAATGTAACAGAAATGTTGTTTTCATTTGAACACTCTCGAAACTTGTGATATTCGGCCCATAGTGGCCCACAACACAAACTACTACGTATTACTTTGCTGTACATTTACAAGAAAAGAGAAGTTAATTTTGTTAGCAGCACATTTCGTTCCAAAACAGGACACTCGTATTATTACAATTTTTTTTATTACAGGATCAAAACAAAGTAACTGCTTTTGGTCGGAAACTTTGTTTCCGACATTTTCATTAACGCTGCTTTTTTACAGTAAGGCCTGTAAAAATACAGTAATGCTGCTAACAAAATTAATCACATTTTCGCTGTAAATTTACAGCAATTTTTTTAACAGTGTAGGTAAACGATTTTAACGCCACATAAATTGAATAACGCAATACTCTTGGACTGCCACGGCAATGGCGCCTGATGGGGTATAGTTGGTTCACGAAATTCTGACACTCCGGCTGGCCTTTATCCCTAGGTCACATTGTAAGCGTCATTACGATGCGTGAAGGCCTGCTCGGAGGGTCCCCGGCCCTCGCCCGGGCCCAGTGGCACGGCTGCCATATAGGAGCCCACTACCTGCGGGTCGGGGAGTGCGAAGTACGGCTTGGCAGCTCTAGCCAAGGAATACGGCCCTTATAATGAGTCTAACCGTATGGCTTATGATGTCAACAAAAAAGGAGAGTGTGATTGTCTCCAAGTCCTTTGCGTGCCAGTGTGTCAGAATTTCGTGAACCAACCATAGGCAAACCCGCACCCGCAACACTGCGCCGAGCTCTGAGCGGAACTGTAACAGGAGGTGAGCAGAGCACGTCGTTTGTACGACCCGCTTTTGTGCGACCTGGCCTTTCTGAAGAGTAGCTAAACATGTACGACCATACCCGAAATAATTTGTTTTTGGGACCCTTCTGTTCGTGACGTTTGCTGCACGGAAAAAAAAGACTTGGTTGTGGGGATCAGTTCTGTTCGGTAGGCTAAATTCGATTGCTGGAATCGAGAATCCGATACTCACAAGCAGAAGTTGGTTGACACGACCGGACACTTGTACGAAGAGAACCAAGCTGGAGTTTGTTCTCTTCGTACATGTGTCCGGTCGTGGCAACCAACTCCTGCTTGTGAGTATCGGATTCTCGATTCCAGCTATCGAATTTAGCCTACCAAACATAATTGATCCTCTCGACGAAGTCATTTTTTTCCGTGTGGTTCTACACACTAAATCTGAAAAGACTTATTGTCCACAGAAAGACGAGTTTTTTTGCACATCTCAAGTGGATGCATGCATGCATCCAATCTGCAGATTTGAATCCGGCAAATGACGAATTTGCATCCTTTTTCTGGACAGTAATTTTTTTATCCATCATCAATGTACAAATTCCTCAATTAATAAATTCCAATCTGCATCCGGTTGAGTTATGCACAAAAACGCGTCTTTCTATGGACAATAAAAGTCCCTTCAGTTTAAGTGTGTATGTTGGGTGGCTAACACCCACTAAAGATTTTTTCTATTCCGCTAGGGATCAAGTCATTCGCCGTTTACGAACCTGTCCAATTCATTCAGTCCGTTCAATAACGCGCACTGTAAAAAGCTTGCGAAGAACTATTCTTTGCATTGGAAAGGATTTCGAAGAGTTGTAAAATGCTTTGCATTGTGAGCTAGTTCTTCGCACCCTACGAAGAAAATTGTTCTCCAGCTCCCATAACGCCTGGTGGGTACGCAACATCTGGCCTGCAGTGCATGCGTGTACTGCGGGTTGGCCTACCCCTAGTCTAGCAGGCGCCGAGCTCCCGTAATTTGCCGAATCTGAGAAAAAGCGGACGTACTATCTGTATGGTGCATAAAGGTGCACGGTGTTTGCACGTTATGGTAGCTGTTTCAATGTAACCCACTAGCTTAACATTTGTTATGGTCCACAAAGGTGTATTTTCTTCACTTGCACCGGGTGTAACTGAGAATACGTAGCAGAGTTGCGGGATTGCATACTCGATATATGGCCGCAGGGGCCACGGCCCCTTACGGATATAAACAGCACGTTCTGAATCGAGAACTGCTCTCAAACTCGCCGTATCTTTAACCGAACCGGAGCTAGAGCTGGATATATTTAAAACAATGGCAAAAAGTCAAATTTTAAAGCTTGATTATATATGCACCAACTGGTACACCAAAGCCAGGTCTTTGGCTCCCCGACCAAACGCTAAGCTAGGCCCGGCCCCTGCCGAACGGAGTTGCCTGCGGAGCGAACTATGAAGCTGGTAACATTGTTTGGCGGAAAGGGGGTCTAGCTTGCTCTTAGATTCATTCGACAAATTGCGGGAGCTCGACGATTGCGAGACTCGTGGAAGGCCACCCCACCGTACAACCGTACACGCATGCCCTGCAGGCAAGATGCTTCCTACTCACTTAATCTGAAGGGACTATTTTTGTCTCTAGAAAGTCGCATTTTCGTGCACGTCTTTACCAGATAGAATATTGCATGGTACAAATGACGAAATTTGCATGGACAAAACGAAAATGTGTCCATTGTGAGGATGCAAAGTAGTCACTGGCCAGATTCAGAATTGCATCTGCACCAAAATGCGACTCTTTAGGGACGAAAAACAGCCCCTTCAGATTTAGTGTGTACGTAATAGGCGCTAAGAGAGCTTGCCCAGGCTGAACTTAAAATGTTCGTTTCGGCAAATGACGGACGTACAGTCTGGATGATCCCTAGCAGGTTCGATGTTGTAAGGCTAAGACCCACTAAAACTGTGCGGAGCTCTATGTGAAGCTTCGAACAGCTAAAAGTTTTTATACCGTGAGCAATTGTTGGCCGTGCTCCAGCATGTCAGAACGCTGAATGGATCGATTAACCGGACACTGTGAAAAATATGTTTGTACATGTACGATATATTTTGTAATTTGACATTTACACACAACGACCTCTAGCATGTACAACCTCCCACTGTTGCTCGTTATTCGATTCCAAGTGGATACGCAGGGCTTGTAAATTTTACAATTTTGAATTGTAATTAAGCGACATCTTCCATGGAAAATTTTCATTACCCGGTGCGACAATTGTTTTTCACAGTGGATTCACTCCTCGGCCTTCGCTATGGTCTGTTTGGGTTCGGCATGTTACACGCGCGCCGTGAGACCCGGGACGCCTCAAAATATTCATTTTCCGTCTTTCAAGAATGTTCCGATGACGTTTAAAGTTTCTTCAGCAGTGCACTGATCGACGGCTCAAGATAATTTATGTACATGCTAAGATGGTCAAAAGAAATTGCTCAAGCTAAAACCTCCCTTATGGTAAATGCGTTTGGCGCTGGAATTTTTTACTCGGTTTTTCCTGACACTTTACTGACTTTGACAAGTTGACTGCTAGCAACAGTCGACTTTGACAGGTCAACTGCGAGCAACAGTCAGAACTTGAAAAACGTACACTTTCTGTTGTTGATTTGTTTATAGAGAAGGTTGAGGATTTTTAGGTCCCCCAAAACGTCACATTTCACGGAATCATTTTTCACACGACCAGAAACGACTTTTAAACGGAAATACGCATATTTTAGCTTATATAGCAGGTTGCTGCAGGTTGAGTTCGTAACAAATTGCGTGCAGCAAGTGTGTACGTGCTAGGCACGCTGCTGGCTACAGTCGACGTGTTAAGTTGATCAGTATGATACGCATTGTAAATTCCTTACGAACAAGTAGTTCGTAATGCAAACCAGAGCCTCCGTAGAGTAAGAGAGTAAAAAGAAGGGAACAGAGATGGGAAGGAAACAAAGGATAAGAGAGGAATCAATAAGTATAATTATTTAGTCACACGATTTACTAGCGTCATGCACTACTCTGCCCCCTCCCCCAACTAAAGAAGAATGAGGAAAATGATAAAAAGAGATGGGAGAAAGAGGGAAAATGATAGAAAAAAACTCTGCTAATCTTAGTGTGTATAAAAGTTTGCCAGTTGTAACTGTAGAACTAAAGAGTTCTACAGTTAAAACTGGCAAACTAAAGAGTTCTTAAGTGGGGTCGGGACAAAAAAAAAAAATGATTTTCGGTTTTATTTTTAAAAAAATTTCTGACTCTTACTGAGTCTAGAGCTGTTTAGTTTGTAAAGAAATTCTAAAAATTGTGACCTTGGGATTTTTTCTTGTGAAGAGTCAAACTTGAAATTGCCAATTAACGTCAACTTTAGATGCGTTTTTCTCTGAAGTTTGCTTCTCAACCTTGCGCGCAGAGTTTCTCCTACACCCTTAACGCCACAGCTATGAAACTTTGCACGCTTCATTTTTATAGTATTTTCAACAACTTGTCACAGGATTTTTTCAAAATTTCTACCAATTGATTTTAAAAAAAAATGTTATAGGGGTGAAAACGGCATAATTTTGGTCATGAAACTTAAATTTGTCATTAAAAATCAGCAAGTGAGATTATCAAGAAAATCCTGTGACAAGTTTTAGGTGTTCATATGGCTAACTTACAGGAAAAGTTTCAGCATATAATGGTCACATTATTAGCCGTTGTAAGCCCACTCTTCTTCTGCTTTGAGAAAGCTGTCAAGTGGGCTTAAGGGCTCCGACAAGATTGGAAAGCCTGGAAAGTCTGGGAAAACCCAAAGAGCCTTAAAACACAAAATTCATTTTGTTTTAAGGAACTAACTCGTTCTGTGTAAATTATCACCCTTATTATGGTAAGAAGATCGAGTAATGTTTTGA
This sequence comes from Frankliniella occidentalis, assembly GCF_000697945.3. Lineage (NCBI taxonomy): Eukaryota > Metazoa > Arthropoda > Insecta > Thysanoptera > Thripidae > Frankliniella > Frankliniella occidentalis. The sequence continues at coordinate 251,893 of NW_026267416.1, read as the reverse complement.
GTGCAGTGTGCAGTGTTAAACTAATTTTGATGTCAGCGGGTGTCGCCTAGGACTTACAGCGCGCGAGTAACGTAAGCTTTTGTGGTGTGGTATAGCATATTTCCCACACTCTCATTTCCTTATGGACACGTTTACCGAGAATTTTGTAATACGGACAATTTTATCAATATTATGGATAATTTGTGATCCATAATACGTTAGCACAAAATTCTTTATAACATGCGGATAGCACATCCATAGGGAAATGAGAGTGCACTTGCCATATCTCCCAAATGACCGTAGGCCTAGGCGAAAAAGAACCAAATTTTCCGTGTACAATGAGAAGAAACGAAACTGATTTTGTGAATAATTTACATCTGAAAGCACGTAAACCATTCCAAAGATCTGTTTCGTTTTTTCTCATCGTACACACATCAAACTTTGCAGGACGAGTTCCGCAGCTGTAAAACTAAGATAAACACATTCAATTTGACCAACTGACAATTTGATCAGTTGTTACAAAGCTCTAAAGTAGCGAGGTGGGCGCAGCAGCAGCCGCACGCTAACTTTGAGGAACTTCCCCAAAATTTGTGACTTACTTTGAGGGTCGTTCTTATTTTTCAAGAAAGATCCCTCAAAGTTACTGACTCCCTCAAAGTTTTCCCTTTTCCCTCAAAAAATGGGACTTCGTTTTTATCGTGAATTCTAGGTCCACTGGAAAAACAAAGGTGCGAATCCCTACCTTTAACAGGCACCAACAAAGTTGTGACCTTTCACACCTTTACACCGGTAAACTAAGTGTTTAACTGCTCAACACTTGTAAGTGTGCAACTGCTAATTGGATACTTGGAAGTGTGCAACTCCGTATTCGTACGCTTGCAAGTGTTAAACTCGGCAGGTGTGCACTTGCAAGTGTGCAACTCCTCGGTTGAACACTTCCTTAGATTGGACGCTTACTGTGAAAGAAGTGCTCAACCGAGGAGTTGCACACTTGAAAGTGCACTTTATGCACCTACCGAGTTGCACACTTGCCAGTATTCAACTTAGTAACATACTTACTTTATCAGTGTAGCTAGCTAGCTTCTTATGAGTTCCAAACAAATTTAGTGCCTTTGGAAAGGCACGAAACTTTGCCTTGTCAGAACCAAAGACGTGAGACATTTAAACTTTTCACAGCTACAAAGGATGGCGTAGCTACTGTAGTGCCCGTAACCCCCCTCTGCAGGCTCTACTATGAGGCCGATTGCCAGATATTCGGTATCGACGGACTCGGAAAGGTGTGAAGGGGATAGATCGCGAAGGAATTGAACAAAACTCACCGGGTCGGGGCCTAGTGGGGCCTAAGTCGTCCGCGCTGCCGCCGTCCGCATCCACTGCAGGAGCTGGAGCGTGTAAAGTTGAGCATTCGTGAGCGTTTCACATGAGATGAGCGTCCACGTGAGAAGCAAAGTGACGCGAAAAATTACAAACCAATACATTTTTAGAGAGGAGAGAGTAACTCTGTCAACTGAAATGCGTACATTGTATACTTTAAGTAAAGCGTACATGGCATGTTTACTTAAATTAATGTGAGCATGGCATGTTCGCTTTTATTAATGCGTACATGGCCATGTACGCATGCATTTGTAAATGCGTACATAGTTATGTATACATTGGTGTGTGCATGGGTATGTATACATTTATAAATAAAATCGTACATTGCCACGGACGTATTAATCATATAATACATATCATATAATACATTAATTAAAGTATACATGCCATGTACGTTTTATTTTAAGTGTACAATGTAAGCATTTGAATTGACAGAGAAGTAGAGTGAAAAGATATTTTCAATTTGAAGTCATTTTCTTTTGTGTTTGGCGCCGGACATTGCTCACGTGAATGCTCATCTCACGAGAAACGCTCACGCGTGCTTAACTTTACACGCCCCTCCTGGCCACCTACGCGGTGGGGCCACCGGGTCGGGTGGGGGCAGCTGGCCTGGAAGGGAGCGCGGTGCTTCGCGGAACCGGCCGGCTGAAAGCCGCCTAGTGTGATTGCCTACGGTAATGGACAGATGACTTCAAGGCGATTAAAACTACCCCCTACCCAAATTCGGAAATAGCGCGCATTGAGAATGATAACACCCTAAACTTTAATCCTGGGGGGG
>NW_026267416.1:215415-249208 GCF_000697945.3 Frankliniella occidentalis | reverse complement strand
TAGGCAATTTGTTCTACAAAACCCTTGAAAGTAGGCAACCCACAGGAAATCGACCCCTCTGTCAGACGGACTTAAAACCGCACCTGTTTTGACCTCCAGCGCGTAACAATACGGGAGCGTTTGCGTGTGGAGCGGCATCCGGCATCCTTGTGACCAGTATGACGCCCTGAATCAAATCTTTGACGCAGTATCAAAGTGAGTCAGTCATCAAAATAGATGACTATTTTAACGTCACGGTGACAGTCGACGTCTTAAGTGCCTACTTGGAAAGTGCCCTTTACACGCAGGAGATGGTCGGATGTCAGCCGTCTACGATCGCGTACTGCTCGACTCTAGATAAGATAAGTCCTTCATAGCCAACTATGATCCTGACGTCGGTCTCAGAGCCCAGCGGACGCACCTGCGTTCCTCTAGAGTACCCATGCGATATTGATCCTTGCAGACTGTTTAGTTTGAGGACAGTGAATGGCTTGCCATAAGCCGCAATCTGATCATGCGACTAGATCCTCCATAGACCTCAGGCCATGGCGGCAATTACGGTGTGTTCGGTTTTTTGAGGGTGTATTGGTAATCAGAAACGAAACAACACTGTAATTCAACGAATGTGACGTCACATTCGTTTCAATGTGAATTGTGTCACGTTCGTTTAAATGTTGTGTCACATTCGTTTAAACGTGAATCGGCCAATGCCTGGGCCCATTTGAGCATTAATTCACGTGAAGTCACGTTCAAATGAATGTGACACAATATTCAAACGAATGTGACACGTTTCACATTGAAACGAATGTGACGTCACATTCCTTGAATAACAGTGAAGGATGGTCTGGATAGTGAGGCGACGTTGTTGTATGTAGTACTAGGTAGATGTACGCCAGACCACGTCTCGCGTAACAGGCTTCGCGATATCTCACGAAACACTGTTACGCTGCGACGCGCCTGGCACACATATACCTAGGCCTGCGGCGCTGACACCCGAGTCGGGCAAAGGGCACAGTCGTCAATAGGCCTTCGGCCCCAAAAGTCACTAATTTTGTTCCTCGGGGTTTCAGTTTGATTAGTTACCCCACCGCAAACCATCAAAGATCAGAGAGTAATCATTAAACTATTTGGGGTCATTTTCGTGTGGGAAAACGCCCTCTGGCGCCCAAACGGTTAAAGATAGAGCCAAACGGACAAAATTTTGGGGTCAAGAGTTCTACCTGTACGAGTCATCCATTTAAAAGATGTTAGTAAAGTATGTTTTAAAAGAATGCTTTAGGCTTTTTGATTTTTTTGACACGTAAATTTTTGAGCCAGAGGGCTCAAAATCAATACAGTTCTTCCTTTTTTTGATACAAGTTAGAATAAAGAATTGAGCCTTCTACCTCAAACCGTGCTCGAGTTATGGTGCGAACAGACAGACAAACAAACAGACAAATAGACAGACGCGAAACTTTTGAGCATCACTGGAGTAATAGGCTTCGCTAATCGCTCAGCCAACTAAGTACACCGAAAAAAAATTCTTATGGAAAGAAAGGCGCATCCATCAAAGCCTGCATCATATCACAAAGCTGTTATGTGGGCACATTGCAATCAGTCCAATATCATCAAATTCCAATCAATCCCCACACTGATAGATAAAGTGTGCAACTGGCGTGCACTTTCAGGTGCTCAACACCATGCTGCACCATGCTGCACACTTTTATGTGTTTGACTGGATATTTTAATACTAAAAAGCGTTAACACTAAAGTTACACACTTAAAACTGTGGTTTGCCATTAAGGTTTTGACACTCTAAAGTGTTCAAATTTACTGTTGAACACTTTTAAGTATTCAAATTTCCCGTCTAACACCTGGGTATGTCCATCATAGAGTTGAGCACTACTTACTTACTTATCCAAAACGAAATTGTACATTTTCACCATGTCAGTCGCGTTTCTTACACTCTTTCCCACACTACAAAATGTAACGTTCGCGAAATTTTCCTTTTGGCCGAGCTATCATTGCGAGTCGTACATGAACAACCTCCCACTCTTGCTTGTTAATCGATTCCAAGTCTATACGCAGGGCTTGTAAATTTTTCATGTAAAATTTTGAATTAGAATTGGACATGTTTCATGCAAGATTTTACAGTGCCCTGTACTACAAATTTTCACACTTGTAATGTGGCACATATCACATTAGTTTTTCTACTGTTTAAATTTATGCCAATCTGCCGCCGGCAGGTTAAAGCGTGAATTTTTTAAAAATATACTGTGCGCAACCCTTACGTGTAAAATCCTGCTACTTGTTCAAATTCTTTTAAAGAGTAATTGTTTCTTCTGTGTTGTTTTTAGATGGGTATCGTGGACGTTCGCCAGCCTTTGGCCGACCATGAAGGCCGTCCGCACCGCCTGGACCAGGGCCTGCAGAGCGGCGTCTGGCGCCATGATCTGATGCAGGAGGTGGCGCCGGACCTCCCCGTCGTGCCCGGCCCGCTCTCCGAGTACAGGCAGCAGGCGTCCTTTGACTGGAAGCAGCTTCGCATCGCCCTTGAGGACCCGGAGATTCTGCGTATCAAGGTAATTCTTGTTGGGTCTAACGCAATGTAAAGCACCCACACTCTTGAATTCCTGTGAACAATTTGGGCTGCTTCGTAATTGCGATCCAATTGCGAAGTGTAGTGACAAGGAAATTCTTTTTAATTGTGAAAAAATGCTTACGTCGTAGGCTTACTAAAATCCTTTGCAGGATATTAGTCATATCCGAGTAAGCACGAAGAACTCTCTTTGGACTCATTTCATGTCATTTAGTTTTTGACTGTCATGGAGAGTGACTTCCCGCTAGAATTAGACCGATATGCAAAGTTTGGAAAGAAAGTTGTCACCATGAGAAAGTTTTACAGTCAAAACTGCAAATGACTTGATGGTGAGGGTTTAGGTTGGTGCGGTCAGTTGACGGTTGCACTGAACCACATGGCGCGGCCCATTATTAGCGATGGTCAGTCACAGGAAAGCGCTCCCGTGTGGCGTGAACCGGCAATCTCGAGTAATACGGTTCTTAATTAGGGAACTCCCTCTTGACGTCGTTAAATGACTGTTTCAACGACCCTGGAGGCAAAAAGTTTACACCAAAGATCGTAGGATAGCGGTTGATCCAACAAAAATGGAGTTACTTTTCGCGTACGACCATTAGCTTGAGAGGCATACCGATTATTGGGAAATACGCCTTAAATTCTCGTTGACCTGCAAACGTTAAGGAATAGAGTTAAACCCTACATTAGGAACAAAACGAGATTTTTTACTTAATATTTAAACCGTTTGGCGAAGGTTGTAAAGAACACAAGAACACAAACAATTTAATTTTGTGTGGACTTGGCTTGTTTGTTTTTTTCGAGGGTTTAATGTTTTTACTTGATCTTTACCTCCATTCTCACTACTTCTGTAATGAAGGTGGAATGACGAGTACTGTGCTCAGTCTGTTGTAATCAGTTATGCACTACACCTACAGCCTTCAGGATAGCAAAATGTCGGCTTTGGTCCGTTGACCAGTCAATATTGGAGGGTTTTTTCAAGTTATTACTCAAAATTTAAATTAATAGCGGAAATTGAAGTCGTTCAATACGATGGCTAAGCGCTAGGCGAAAAGCGCTTTTTTTTGCCACGAAAAAAATATAAACAAGAAAGTGTGCTTGTATTTAACACCCATTTGGTGTAGAACTAAAAATATTTTCGTCCTCACTCCTCACCAAAAGCGAACTACGGCGGCGTTTTCGTTTGAGTTTTGAAGAGCGGTGCTTTGTCAACAAGGCCAGCGATGTTTGAACCCTCACACCAGGTCTTAATTAGGCATTATCTAGAAAGTACGTCCGTTATTTGCCGTCTCAAACCAGCCAAGTTCAGCCTCTGCAAGATCTCATAGCCCCTGGTAGGTAGGCAACTTCTTGCCTGTAGAGTTTGCGTGTACAGCCGAGCTCCTGTAACTTTCGGAACCTGAGACTAAGGAACGTACTTTCTGGACGATGCCTTTCCCTATACCAAGAATATTTAAAGAATATGGGTTTGCTGCTCCTTTGTGTATCAATCATAGATTGATACTCTGGCTTCTTGTTACAGATGAACTTGTGGAGAAAGCTGGAAGCCGACCCCGTTTTTGCACACCCAAGAGTTACTCCCCCGATGGAAGAACAAAAAAAGCGTGTTGCAGTTCAGTTGCGAAGATTTCTGGAACTGAACATTATTCCTCAAGAGGTTCACAATTATTCATACAAGGACAAGGTTGGTTTTAGTTGTCTGAAATTTAAAGTAATACAGAAAGTGATAATTAGCAATGTCTTATCAACATTTTTTTTTCAGACTAAGTTTATGATGGCTATAAATGCAGCAACTTCATCATGGAACAAAAATTTGTCTGTCAAATTCGGATTGGGTGTTTCGTTGTTTACTAATGCCCTTTTAAGTCTTGGAACAGAGAGGCATTTGCCTTTTTATGATGCAGTGTGGGATAACAGGGTATGCTCTTAAATATACAATAGTGCGAGCACATTTTCTGTGTGATATTTTGTTTAAATATTTATTGTTTGTTTATTTCAGTTTTTATTTGCTTTGGGTATGACAGAGGTTGGTCATGGTAGTAACACTAAACAAGTGCGTACTACTGCAACATATGACCCTCCAACTCAAAGTTTTATAATTCATACACCTGATTTTGAAGCTGCTAAATGTTGGGCTGGGAACTTGGGTAAGATTTGAAAAAACACAACTATAAATTTACTTACTAATCTTTGGAATAAATGATGCAATTTTTCACTCTTGTGGAAAACTCTTTCGTTCATTAGGTAAGACATGCACCCATATAATGCTGTTTGCTCAGTTAATAACAGCAGATGACACATGCCATGGACTTCATGCATTTCTTGTACCTATACGAGACCCAGAAACACTCTCACCGTACCCGGGTATAAGAGTTGGTGACATTGGAGAAAAAATTGGGCTGAATGGAATTGATAATGGGTAAGCTGAGTTACTCTGCTAGTCTCTAAATGTTCAACAGTTTGCCACTTGTAAGTGGCGAACTTCTGTTATACACTTACAACTGTGGAGATAAAAATTTCGCCGCTTACAGCTGCAAGACTGAAACGTTCGTCACTTCCGACTGCAATACCTTGTTTTGCACCGATAATAGCTCTTCTACCTCATGAAAAGTAGTGCAGTTGAAAGTGAAAAACCCTTTAGATCTGTTGTTACACCTATAAGTGGCGAAAGTTAAAGTTATACAGTTATGAGTGTACAACAAAAGTTCGCCATTTACAAGTCACTCGTCTCTGACTCAAAGCACGCACGGCGCAGCGACTCTGATTGAAACCAAGTATCTTTGCGCGACTCTGGTGAAACCACGTAACGCATTTTTTGACGATTTTTTTGAAACCATATATTACAATGGAGTGAAACTTTCTCTTTCAAATGGCATAGGTTTCAAAAATCAGCAAAAGAGCACAACAATTTCTTCAGAGTCCCTGTGCTGTGCGTGCTTTGAGTTTGGGACGAGCAAAGTGGCAAACTTTTCTACATTTTGATTGGTAGGGCACTTATTCCGTCTTTGAAATATCGAAATATTTTTCTGCAAGTCTTTGCAAACTTGTGCAATGTATTGATTTTATCGACTTATCTAGGTTTGCTATGTTTGATAACTATCGCATCCCAAGAGAGAATCTACTGAATCGTACTGGTGATGTAACAGCTGAGGGAGAGTATGAATCATGCTTTCAAAACCCAGAGCAAATTCTTGGTAAGAAACAAAAAACTAACACAAGCGTAAGACGAGGGCTTTTAGAAATGACTGTCGCCACCAAATGATTGCTTTTAAGTTATTCAGGTATACTTCAGGAAGTGTATGTGTACCCCTCCCAACCCACCCTTCCTGCGTTCAAGTCCTGAGCAGATGACACGAGAGGTGTGATGCTTGAGTTTTGTAGGCATTTATACATCGCTCTCATAAGAGCAGCATACTTGCTCACACTGACAAACCAAGTTCTCAACTGCTGAATACTTCTAAGTGTACAAACTGCAAGTTAGATACTTACTTGCATGTATTCAACTCAGTAGTTGTGCCCTTCAAAAAGTGTATAACTCTTCTCTTGAGCACTTCATCATACACAGTAAGCGTCCAATGTAAGAAAGTGTTCAACAGGGGACTTGCACTCTTACAAGTGCATCGTCAAGTGCATACCGAGTTGAAGACTTGCAAGTGTACTACTACTGAGGTAAACACTTTCAAGTATTCAACTTGCAGTTGCACACTTACACGTGTTGAGCAATTGAACACCTATACGTGTTGAGCAGTTGCACACTTAGTTTCAGTGCAGTAGTTAAACAAGTTTGTTTAAACAAAGTAGACCTTAAATGAAATGGCTAAAATAAGCCTTGCTATGGAAAATGAAAAATTATCCATTATCATAGGATAGCTTCTAAAATTGCTTTTAACATTGAATTGACTTTATATTGAGGTATGATAAGTATGATAAATATGTGTTAAACATTTCTTCATCTTCAATGATCTTTAGGTGCTGCTTTGGAAAATTTGTTGGCTGGCAGAGTAGCAATATCTCAGGAGAGCACACATGATCTCTGCACGGCTGTAACAATTTCTGTCCGATACGCTGCAGTACGAAAACAAGGTGGTCCACGTAATGCCAAAGAAGAGCTATCAATCTTGGAGTATCCTCTTCATGTGAGCTTAATTATTCTTAACTATATGCCCGTCATCTGTTGTGTTCTTTTTCATGATTCTATCAATTTTTGTACAGCAATGGCGTCTGTTCCCATATGTGGCAGCAGCATGTGTATTCAAAGTATTTATTGGCGACTTTACCGATCAGTATTTAGATTTGGTGGAGCAATCTTACAAAGGTGCTGAAATGAAAGATTTGGTTAGTTTTGTGTTAAATATGAAAACATTTATCAGATTTATATTTACAAATTTTACTGAAATGGTAGCTATTTTCTTTCCCTGTTTGTAGACATCTGTTGCTGCAGAAGTTCATGCTATGGTCTCTGCTACGAAACCTTTGATAACCTGGACATGTGCTTCGGCTCTTCAAGAAAGCCGCGAGGCCTGTGGAGGACATGGTTATCTTAAAGGTATTTTAAGTTCTAGTGGACTGTGGAATACGTTTCAAAATACCAATCTTCTAAAAACGACGTTTTTGACATTGCAGCATCTCAGTTAGGTATAATGCGAGCTGACCATGATGCTACTGTAACATACGAAGGAGACAACAATGTTTTATTACAGCAAACAAGTAATTGGATTGTGAGAAATTGGCCTCATGCTATTCAAGGAAACACTTCAGCAATACTCGATGCATCTCCTTTCGGAACATTACATTGTCTCATTAATGCTGAAGAAAAACTCAAGGAAGAATTTACAGGAACAACCGTTGATGATGTGTTGAATCCACATTGTAAATATTGCTTTTAATTTCAATGACCTTACCATAAAGTTATTTTGGTATTAAAAATATTTTATGTCCTGTGCAGTTGTCAAATCATCATACGAATGGCTAGTGTGCTGGCTCACTCAGTCATTAGATAATCAACTGCAGAAGCTGAAAAGCTCTGGCCTAGATAGGTTTACTGCCCGTGCCCAAGTGCATGCCTTCTATGCAAAGCCTTTGGCTCTTGCCTATGGAGAGGTATGATCTTGTCAAACCTTGCAAAAGAAGTTTTGGTATACTCTTGGGCGAAGTTTAGTGTAAATGAGAGCAGCGTCGGCTCCAGGCTAGATTGTAAATGTGTCCGGCTCATGCCACGCGCCACAGCCGTCATTGGGCGGCGATTGGCAGCCCCGAGCGCGCTCATTGCCTCCACCACAGGCCTATTGTCCGCCCGGCTAACCCGCGCGTCTCCAAAATTTGCACGCGTTGAACGACAGCGTTCGAAGTAACGTCAATCTACTGGAAAACTCGTGACAGTAAACTAAAATGTGACTGTACGACGCTTCGTCCGAGATTAGTGACGACTATTCTAGAATGAACAACGCAGCCGTTATTTCGAACGCTTCAGTTCAGCCCTTCAAATTTTACAAATCGTTCACATTTTGGAAATGGGTGGGGTGACGGTTGGACTGTAGTGGGGACGTGTGGGGGCAATCAGCGCCGAGCGCGTTGCCAATCGCCGGCGTGGCATAAGATGGACACAGTTACAAACTAGCCTGGGCCCTACGCAGGCCCCTTCTCCACTATGCTTTGTCCAAGAGTATATGTCCGACTGGTATAAGTAATTATTTGCCTTTCTTTGGTTGACTGGATTTATTATGGTTTTGTTGTCTTAAAATATTATTCTGTTTACAGAACAGTGCTTTGAGTTACTTCTGGGAAAAACTAAAAACCCCAGAACTTCCTTGTGAAATCAGGAGTATTCTAGAACGTCTATATGTACTCTATGGTTTGTGGGGTATTCAAAGAAACTTAGCGTTGTTTTACAAAGGTTTGTTGTAAATTTCTGTTAAGGGAGACCGGGGCTACTTCTTGACCAATTGACCACTGGGGCTACCTCAACACTGGGGCTACCTCAACACTGGGGCTACTTGAATACCCCCCCCCCCTTTTTGAAAGAACGGCGTACTATACGGAAAATTCGGACTTGACCTCTTTTAGATATTCAACTCCTCATATGATTTTTATAAGAACGGTGGTTGTGTTGTCATTACTTTGTTGCACAGCAGAAGCTCGAATAAGTTATGCTTCAAAATTTACGTAAAATTTAATATTTGGTAGTTGGTTTTGTCCCGCTTTGGTTAAAAGAAATGATGCGGCTGACCATCTTCGCAGATTTTCTTATTTCTATGGACAATTATACTTGGATTCAACCCGAGTCCGCGTCAAGGGATCAAGTTTTGTGGCCGCTATGGCCCGGTACTTCTTAGTCCACCATTTGGGGCGACTTGAACACCCCCAAATTTTGACTGTTTTTTCACGACGCTTGGTCAATTAGCGCAATTATTCCTACCCTAAACTAAAACAATGTTTAAATGACATTTTTCAATAGTTTTAATGTAAAACTATTTGGAGATAGTTTTTAAGTTTTTTTATTCCAATAATAAATATTTATTATGGAATTACTCTCTCACATTTGAGTTGAGTTCATTATTGGGTACGGTTTTGGTTTAAAATTCGTCAACTGTTCTGAATGTTCAGGGGGTGTTCATGGAACCCCAGGGGGTATTCAAGTAGCCCCTATATGGGACACCTTGAACCTTTGTAGTGCTGAACTATTTCTCACAATATACGGAAAACGAGATGCGTGACGGCGGAATGGGACTGGAACTTAAGTAGAGAAAGGTTGGGGCTACAATAAGCGCGAACGTTGAATTCTCTACCTCATCGTGTCTGTTCTCCAGGGCCCAAATGCCAAATCCTGTTCAAGAAGCCTCGGTCTCCCTTACTCTTTTTTTTTTTCTAAAATACAGGTATCCTTTTCCTTGATTTATATTGTTTGTATCATATTTCAGGGGGTTTTGCTTCTGGTTCTAAAATGGCTGACCTCATTCAAGAAGCCTGTCAAGCTGTTTGTGGTACACTGAAACCAGAAATTGTTGCTGTAATTGATGCAATTGCACACCCAGATTCTGTTGTGAAATCAATTTTAGGTCGCTCTGATGGAAAGGTATGTTCTTAAATTTTATATTATTTTTTAATTTTGAAAGGCTCTTTCCTTGCATCCTTTTTTTTTCTAATCTAGATTTATGACCATCTTTATGATGCGTACATGTCTCAACAAGGAAACACAGGAAGGCCAACTTGGTGGCATGAGGTATCAGCTAAGACTCAGTCTAAACTATGAGCGCATCCAAATTAAACTTTAAGCAAAATCTTGGTTGTAAGTAGGCTAAGCTCAGGGTTCAATTGTTTTATATAATATTATACACGATTTCAACAGTATTTTTACTGTTTAAAGTCATGAGATTCGCCCCAACTGAAGAACCAGTATTTTTGTATTTTACATTTGTTAACCAAAGTGAACACGTCTTGTCAATATAATGTCAGACCTGACAGTCTCAGTATTTTTTATATTTCCCCCCCTGTATATTGGTATTAAGCTTTCTGTGTGAAGTGGTGGTAGTAGAGCTTTAATCTTTTCAACCTGTGCAAAGTGTATGACTACTACACATCCAAGATTACGTGCAGCGAGGGTTCTGGTAGCAAACATCCTCCTCATCTTGACTGTAAAGTCTAAATATGTAGTTAGACGTCAATGTTGAATTGTATCTTGTATTGTGTCAATGTATTTTCAGTCCTATTGTAAAACTCAAGCTTGTGGGATCTATTTGCATTTATGTATTTTGCGAGGAAGTGCTTCAATATAGTATTGCTTCTAGGTGTGGAATTTTCAAAACTAGGCGTGTGGTATCCACTTTGTTACCTTTAAAATGGAGATTAAAATCACGGAATCTCAATCAACAGCCCTTTAGTGTTTTGTTTCAAATTTCTTCTTTGAAATACGCTATTTAATTTCAGATCAGATCTATCCATTGCCATCATGCTATTTTTAATTTTCAATCTTCTCTGTTATGACAAATTTGTAGCTTTTAATCCAAATGGCAATGTTATGTGTAGTACTCCTATACAATGATAAATATAGGTGTTGATATCATTTTACTTTAAGTTTATGTTTGTGTAATAGTCTTCCTAAAATTTAATTTTTCTCTTCTTAGAAGGAAACAAAACAGATTTTACTACAGTTCTAATTTTGTTTTATCTATAAATTAAAATTTTATAAAGTCTTTGCAGTGATAAATGTAACATCAATTGAACTAGCATCTTCCCCCCCAGCATCTGGTTTCTACTTCCATTTTCTTATGTAATCTTGCCTGTAGGAAATTGTATCTTGCCATCTAGTAAAGTTACACTTGCAAAATCGGATTTGATAGATGTAGTATGTAGCCTGATGAAGTATTTACATACATTTTCACTTGCACCTAGAATCGCAAACAAAAGTGTAACTGTACTGCATTTATGAATGTTGAAATAAAATGTTTATTGTTACACTAACCAACCTGTAATGTGATGTCTCGTTTCCAACCCTTCACGCCATTTGAATCTCTTACACCACCTTAACTCGACCTGGAGCAGTCTATCTGCATATCTCGATCTCGGATTTGAACCAACAAGCCACGTTCGGTCCAAATTCAAGATCAGCGCGGGAGGTATCCGTCACGGACTTCATCTCCTACAGTAATTTTAAAATGCGATGTCGACGCAGGTAGCTGCGGACACCAACGGTCGCTATTGGACCTAGCTCAACCGTTGAAATCTGTCCCTTTAATCCCTTTTCGATAAAGTATCGAAATAGTCGATGTCGAAAAAACGTCGATTTGTGGGACAAAATCCCATCGATTCGACTTTTGGAATCGACAATTTTCGACCGGCCTAATCGACGTCGATTCGAGGTCGATTCGACCACTGATTTCTCACGTGGACACTTCTTAGGTGTATGCGCCACATAGCGTAGCACTATGGCAAGTACACACTTCAAAGTGTGTGCCATGCCAGACACACAGTCCTTTGTGTGCTTTCAAGTGCACACAAGGAAGAGTGTACTTACTATGTACACTAGGGTGTTAAAAAATTGACATGCTTGAGTGGACTTTATTGGAAAGCTCATGACTCGATCTGAATCTGTGCTAAATTTTAAAAGCTGTCCGATGAGGGGAACCATCCTCTCCCAACCAACCTCTCCTACAAAGTTTGATTCACATTTGACAACATGTCTAAAATGTCGCACACAGTCGCTGTCTGTGTGACTTTATGTCCGTAGCTTATAAAGGTTTTTGCAGCAGGAATACTGACAAAGGGTGCAAAAATCAGTAACAGGATGAGAGTGCACACCAACTGCCGTTTCCGGACGCATGCAAGCGCCGATTACCGATTCGCACTCCGCTGGCCGGCCCTGTGGTTGTGGATCGTTATAGCTACGCTGGCTGCCTGTACGAAAAACTAACGGGGAGCGTGAGCCTTGTGGACTGGTCGATGGGACTGTCTGTCGAACGGCTCTGTGGCCGTCGGTTTTTCGGTTGCTGATAAGCCAGCTCTCCTAGCACTGGTAAAACAAGTGTGCATAATTTAAACACCACCGTACCGTGTGTAAGTTGTGATTTTAAACATTACATGGTGTTCAACACAATTTGCACACTCGCGTGGTGTGCACATTTGAAACGTTTTGTAAACGTTTAAATTCTGCACACTTGGACACTCATAGTTGAATGCTATGAATAGGAACCATATAGTGCGTAGCTTCTATACTTTTCGTAAGTGTCGAAAGTTTAAACACCAATTGACGTATAACCTAGTTAGACATCAGAATGTGTTGAGAAAATGCACACTTGAACTTAAACATCAATTTACGTGTGAAATTAAACACTTGTTTTACCAGGGTAGCGCCTGCTGGGTAGGCAATACTTTGACTGCATCGCACGCGTGTACTGCGGGTTGGTCTACGCTGAGTCTCGCAGGCGCCGAGCGCGCGTCATTTAGCAAATGAATCAGAACGTACGTATTTCCTGGATTTTTCTCGGGAGGAGCCGCTAGCATGTCCTCCCTTAAGGCCCCCCAACACCGTTGAAGGCACTGCATCGCGCAAAACTTTTGACCCTGACATATACGTGTTCGTAGTCTAAGCTTGTTTTGTAAGTTAAACCAATACTTGAACACAAACTATAGTCATGGGGTTAACACCATATTATAGGTTTTCGAATATGATGATGTGTCCTTATTTCGAGGATCAGGGAGTTTACTTGCTTTGATAGCAGCAATTCTCCTCTCTGAGGGTATGCTCCGGGTCTTATTAAGGGTTGTTAGTGCTACAAAAATAAATTCACAAAACATACATCTTTAAAAAAAGTGCACGCACCCTCTTTATTGAACTCATAAACAAATGCATAATAGTATGCCTTATTTGAAAAAAGCTTTATTTTTCTCAGTCAGTGCAGCTAGCAATCAGCTCGTAGTTGTACAAGGAAGTAGCCGCCAACAGGCAGAAATTGTGATGTGGAGTACTTTTTGGAAACCTCCAAGTTTATCCCTTAATGAGATGAATGAACTCATTAAAAAAAAGATGAATTCAACAATAACTGGGGATGTTAAGTATACTCTTTCAAGATTTATCATAGAAATGTTTCAGTTTAACACTAAGTGGTTGTTTAACATGGGCTGCACATTGCCTTCTGTACTGTTTGCAAGAGTAATGCATTCAATGCTCTACAGTTTTTCAATTCTTTGCATAATATTCTCTTATTTAAATTTTGAATAACAGATCTCTGACTTCGTAAATGTTTTGAAAAGGTTCTTCATATAAATGTTGTTTGTGATGTACATTACAAGTGGTCTATAGGAAACATCCACTGCACCCCTATTGCTCTTATACAGAAAACATATAAAATCTGAGCGACTTGAGAATATCATGAGCTTTTCCTCTGTTTTTAAAGTGTTCCTGATTATTAAAACAAACAAAATACAGTGCACTTAATTCTGTTATCACATAATAGTTAAAAATAACAAGGAGAAGCAATTTTTTCTTCAGGGGAATCAATAACAGCCAGACATTAATTTGAGGTCAAAGTTGCTCCCAATAAAAGCTTAACCGTATCACTAGTAATATCAGAGCACATGTGCCAATTTTGATACAACCAACATCACATAACAAAACTGTACAAGGTCATTATGATTTGCTTAATTTTTTTTATCTCCAAGACATTCATGGTATAAAAACGTTTAAAAACTGCCCCTTTCTCACGTCAATGTAATCTTTACAATATTTTAAGATTGATTTTATACTTTCGTACAGGATGTCCACAAACAAACAACCTGTAAAGAACTCAATACTGTATGACTTATTGATGAACTTGTGATTGTTATTAATTGTTCACTTATATCGGTATTGTTGACTGGTATGTCACAAAACAAATTTTTAGATGCATGGTAATTAGTTATCTAATCACTTGTAGGAAAATCTGTCAGCAGACCACACAAAAAAGAGGCAATGTTAACTTGAGAACAGATAAAAAAACAAGTATTCATAGTCAAGTTTTTAAGTGACATGCCAAAAGGCGTTCTTAATCTTCCCAATTTGAAGTTTTACTGTTGACACATAGTGCTTGCTAGGCAAAGAAATAAAATTATTAGAGAAAAGCCATATTTTTAAAATCCTCACAATTTGTTTGCAATATAAAACATGGATGATGAAAGAACATATCAATTATGATCACTAGGTTAAGTTTAGTTGAAATGAGTTGAAGACAGCTGTACGCCTTTTTCGCTGACTTCAGCTACTTCAATGCCATGTTTTAAAGTAAAGCCAACAGTGTCACCACCAAGCTCAACCAAGTAACAACAAAAATGCAAACAAGCATCAGTAATAGTTTTGCAGAAATTAAGGTGGGGTGATAGAGGAAGACAAACCAACTGAAAGGATCAAAATGCCATGCCTGATATATTGCTAGCTCAGAATACTTCAAACTGTGGGTCAAAAAATATAGGAACTGTAATTGATAGAATTCTAGATGCACAGTAGAAAAATTGTACAAGGTATTACCTAATAACAGGAACGTTATAAGATTTCTGATTTTAAAAGTATCTAGTAAAAAACTTTTACATCTCAAAGTACCGTTTCAGAGTGGCTCATCTTAGGGCTTCCACCAACAATGAATCTTTTCACCTCCCTAATCTGTAATCATGCTAATTGACCCACACGGAAAGCACATGTCTGTGGATATCGAGTAGATTCCAAAATGATTTCTAACAGACACCGACAGACATGCCATTCTTCCGTGGGAGGATGCGTGGCTTTGGGGTAGGCGTGAAAATGCAAACAGTCTTGAGCAACCTAACAGTCAATATTGAAATATTGACTTCACCCTCAAAGCAGACATGGTCTGCAGTTATTTCAGAAACACGTCTCTAAAACTATTGACACCTCACACGTCTTTACATCAGTTACAGATCCAAAACATTCTAGCTACTTTAAAAGAAATGGCCATACTTAAGAACCAAAGCCATACATCTTTCTCATAAGTACATCAGGAGAGAAAATGTGGACGGTCAAAACGGAATTAGTAGGGCTCATAAGCCACTTCCATTAACCTCCAGTGAGCCCCCAGTCATCAGTGAGGCCCAACATGGTCATCAATGAATCATCAATGCAAACGTGCTGTTAAAATTCAGTTGAAAAATAAATGACAAATAAGCAAACTAGGTCATACATTGCTTACAAAACATAAGAAATACTTTTTCTTTAGAAAAATTGTGCCTTAATGGAACTGTGCGTGCCAACTTCCCAAGTATTGAGACTTTCTGTTAAATTTAAATTAATCATGTCAAAAGTGCAAACTTGAGGATTTGAAACCGGTTGGTTCACATAGGATTTAAATTTGAAATAGTAAGGTCAAGTATTTTTACACCACGAAGTGCATTGACAGCAGCACACAGAAATTGCGATTAGCAAACAGTACACTGACATAGTACAACCCTTTATAATTTCCTTGACTCCAAATCTGGATGATATTCTATTTCGTTCTGTTAATTATTTCTTTGATCATATGAGGTATGAATAATGAAAACAGTGATATCATCAATAAACAACAATACCTTAGTTAATATATATTCTGGATAAACTTTGAGCAACAATCCTCAATTCAAAGCCATTTTTAAAATTGCATATTATGGTGGTTGATTCCACTACATCCCTCCCATTTCTACCTCAATCTCACCTCTGACAGCGGCTCTTAATGAAAGCCCCTTGTACCTGAACTATATAAAAAAAGACATGGTAGAAAAAGAAGGACGTGTTGACCAGCGTGTACAGAAACACTCAAGGTCCATCTGCACCTTAAGCTTGGGCAGCAAAGGCTCCCTAAACAATTTTATTTACATAACAATTCCATAATATTTTGTGCCTTGGAAATATTTTTTAAAAATTCATTTTAAACAAAATAACAAGTCAAGTTTGTTTCAAGAGCCCTGTCAGGTCTCCTTACTGGCAGCACACAGGTTGCAAACACCAAACACATGAAGTTTCACCTACCTCCTAAAACCTGTCAAATTTGATTTCTGCCACATTTTGATTTTAGGAGCTAACATGTACACTTTCATCTCTCCTTTTCTGCCTTGGCTGTATGGTGGGGCCACCACTTGCTTCCCATCCAACAGGATAACTCAGAGAAAATATAGAGAAAAAGTACAAAAAGTAAAGAAATAGGTAGATTTAATTTTTGTGTCAGAATTAGAAGCAGGGTTGTGCGCACACAATAGTGGAGCTGCAATCCATGTGCTTCACACAACACTTCGATGACAGGTGCATGGTGGTTGCACTGTACTTAATACAATACAATACCAAAGGCAGTGACATTCATTTATCATGGTGTCGTGACAAACACAATCATTTCGTATAACAATCTTAATCTCATTCATATATGGTAGAAAAAAAGCTACCACATACAAAAACAATATTTACAGCACGCTTTAAAAGTGGTATATTTAAAACTGACACAAAAATGATGTGCAGGAAATCAACAAGTGGGTTGCCCCAGCAGACTAAATGCCAGAGAACTGACCGGCAGCGCGCTGGACGCGTCCAAACAGCTGGCTGGCACACACACAAACACTTCCATAAAAAAAAAAAGATTCAGTAAACTTGCCTTGTGATTCAATAATAAAATTGTCTAGAAATTATTTTGAAGCAAAAGCACTTTTGCCCAGTACTTTACCAATGAAATAGATATCTTTTAAAAAATGGACAAGCACTTATTGTTTGCAAGCATCAGGTGGGTCAACCTCAGGAGCAGGTGGTCGATGTGGCGCTAGGCTTCAATCCAACTTCACAGTATCTTCTTTTTCTTGTCTTGATGAACCCACACCAAACAAGTAGAAGTCTTAAGGGCGCCCAGTTAAATAAAGACTGTACGGAGACCGTACACAATTCTAGTAAAAACAAGTCGTTGTGAGCGCTCCAGAAATAGCTTTCCTAAAACCAACACCACCTTGCCTCGTAATACAAGCCGGTATGGCGTCTCCCTTTCTCCATTCCATTTTTGGGCCCAATTAATTAATTTACATTGGCAGTTGCAAAGTCCACTACAAAAAAAAATCGTGTTTTCAGGCCGTTAGGTCCAATGGAGATCATTAGGGGAGTCCTCTCGCACGTACCATGCAACTTCACTCGAGAAAAAAAATACACGTACGCAAAAAGTTCAATTCATTAAAAAATATTGCTAAAAAATCTACCGAAGCAGATAGTAGTTTAACGTCGCGCCCTCCCCCTGTTGTTCACGCGTCGTCCCCCCAGGGGGTGAGAGGAGCGGGGCGCGCAGGCGGGCCCCAACGGGGAAGGCGGGGGCCGGGCCCGCGCGCTGGCACCAGCCACCCCCGCGAGTCCGTGGGGACGAGAACTGCCGCCGCCCAACCTCCGCGGCCGATGAGCCTCACGCCCGGCCGAAAGCAACCCCAGCCCGCCTGCCACCCGCCGACCCGGGGAAGAGGGTCAGATGGGCGGGGGCGGAGGGGGAGCTGAGCGGCGGGCGCGGGGGCCGCGGGGGCCGCGCGTGGCTGTCCGCTCATTTGCCTACTCGGTGTCGCTGAGGACAGCGGGGCTCATGTGCGTGAACGGGAGAGGGGGACGCGACCTTCCTCAGACATCCGCAAGGCGCGAAGACACACTGGGCGACCGCGAGTGGATCACCACGCGGTGACCGTTCTTCGTCACGAAGCCGTCCGACTCGACGAGAACGGCCGTCTGCCGACCGCCGCCTGCTGACTCGTCGTCGCCGTCCTCGCCGGCGCTGCCAGCGCTGCCGCCGCCACCGCCGCTGCCAGCGTCGTCGCCGGCGTTGGGGCCGCCCTCGTCAGAGGACACGCCTCCGCCGCGGTGCAGCTTGTGCTTGCGCCAGGCGTGCTGGATGAGGCGCGCGCAGTACTCCTCGCGCTGACGCCACAGCGTGGAGGACACGGGCTCGTAGCCCGCCTCGTCCGGCCGGCCCGGCTGTACCTGCAACGTCAGGGGGCAACAGCCTTTTTTTCAACCTTGGGTTCTACGATGCGATTGTGATGACATGCTCTGCTTGCATTTTATTGCTGTGCTGTGCGACCATCACTGCCCCTATCTATCTATCTATATATCTATCTATCCATCCATCCATCCATCCTAGACACTAATAGTTAGATTAAAGTAATCGAAAAATTAAAAAAGACCTACGCGAGGACCAGTACGTACACTATAAAATTAGATTATACATAAAAATGAACAGGAATCTACTAACGAAGGCCAGAAGGTCTCACTGGTGAAATTTAGTTACAGTGCCCAAAAACATCTATCACAAATCAGCCAAGTCACCTTCCCTTATGCCAAAATGCAAAGTGTGAGTCCATCTGGCCACTTACTTGTTCTCTAAGTCTACTACCCTAAACTATTATAAAAGTCAACCCTACTCCTTGAGAAAACCTTGCACTTATCACAGCACTCATTACTATCCACAATAAATCAAGAATAGATTAGTATACTTTATAAATTGTTACTTGACAGCCCAGGTAGCAGGGCTGCATAAAATGTGCATTCTGTGTCCAATCGAAAAAGCGCCGAAACGCGTGTAGGCGCCTAATATGCGCGAACATGCGCCTAAAATGCGCGCTTCAGATGGGACATATAATGCGGTTTTCGGTTTGAATGCAATTTGCTCCATTTTGCTACCTGGGAGAGCATTTTGGGGGTTGGATGTCTCACTTTGTCAAAGCTTAGGGACAGTGTGTCTAGAAGTGACCAAATGACCACATAGCGAGGTAATGCTGTGGTCACATGCACTGGCATTCAGATTTGTGTGATAACATACTCTGTCAACTCAAATGTATTTAATTGTATACATACATTAAATGAAGTAAAAATGGCCATGCCATATGTCTTATTTCTTTTCATTGGGTTAGCGATAGTAAATTAGACCGTTGTTGATCGGAAAACACTTTTTCTGTCTGTCTGGGGGACTATCCCACGATATTTTAAGAGCGGGTGTCGAAAACTGCGAGAGATCTGACCCGAAAAGGGCAGCAATCGTCAAAAACACTCTTTGTTGTGCTATACTGAATCTCCCTCTATTAGGGTGCTGTAAAGGTCGCCTTTAACGAAAATAACCAAAAAATTACATCTAAATATGGAAGGGGAACGCCCCCCCCCGCAATAAAAAAAAGCACACTGGAAACGCAAGTGTGTGACTGTCACACACTTGCAGGATGTGTGAACATCCATTCGTACACTTATGGGGGTAAACGTGTGAATTTTTCATGGAAAATTCAAACGTTTACGCCCCTAAGTGTACGAATAAATATTCACACACCTGCAAGTGTGCGACATTCACACACTTGCGTGTTCAATGCACACAAAACAACAACACTCAGTCTGAGATAGGAATCATCCCTCTCCGACTCAGCTGTCAGCGTAGGTCAAGATAGTCGTGTAAGAGGCGCATCGCAGCGTAACAGTGTTTCGTGAGATATCGTGAAACCTGGTCTAGTGCACGATGTAAAACGACGTCGTCTTTCTACATCGTGGTCTGGTGTACTTTTACCTTCTATATAGACAAGACGGACACACGATGTCTACTACCTTGCACGTATGTATGTATATGCATGCGTTTGAGTTGACAGAGTAGAGTATGGTCATTCGCCATTCAAATTCCACCAGCCCACAATAATTAAGGTGTACCCACAACGCACACGAGCGACGTGACACCGTAAGTCTGAGACGGGCTGGGTATAGGCCGACCCAGCGGGGGCCCACAACCAGAATCAAGGTACCGAAGTGGGGATGACGGTCAAGAAACATTTGACTCCCAACGTTCTAATTTGGTGCGTTCATCGTGGGGGCATCGTTAATAAGCGACATCAACTCATGTCAATCAAACTCTGATTCACTTATGATTGTTATTATAAAAGTATAACATGACAAGCTTTGGTTCCTGAGTGGGCCGTGGAACAGTCATGCCTGAGTCTTAGAGAAATATAATTAGCAAAAGTTTGCAATTCTCAATATATAAAGCTGTGTTGTAAAGTGTTGTTCAGAAATGGGTGTTTTATGACCAAAACTGCATCTAAATTGAATGTGCTACAGTAGTAAAATATGGAAAAAGGGTGCTAAATGGGAAATGCATTTTGCAAATGAGCTGATCTAAGGAGAGCGTAATACATGAAATTGTAATTATTTGATGACATGATCAAAATATGAGCATTTTTTGTATTGTTTATTTTGCTAATATTAAACTGCCAAAACGACAGAATCAGCTCATTTGCATAAACATTTCTAGATGTTTTGAGTATACTCTATGTAACTGAATTAAGTAAATACAGTAAACTAGAAATTAGGTGCCTAAATTGAAATTTGGTGTCTCAACATATTAACCGACCACTGGGCCACAACGCGCTAACTGCTAGACTATATATATTTGTAAGAATTTAGATAATGGAATGGTAACCTACAATGGGAACAAATTACGGAAAGAAATGAACATTCTCTATGTACGACCAGGACACCAAACCTTCTGAGGGATAATAGGGTCCCAAAAATGGTCCTGCAGGAAATACGTATAATGCCGGAGAAACATAGTTACGTACCTCGGCTAATTCACCCGTCTCTTCAATGGGATTGCCCTTGCGGGCGAAGAAGTCTTTAGTGAGGGCGTCGAGGATATCGACGCAGAACATGAGGTCGCCCTTGCAGATGGGAATGTCCATAGACACGATCTTGTACTTGTTGGGCTTGTGTATCTGTAAGGGCGGCTCTAACACGTCCAGAAAGTCTGACAGCTGATCGTAGCGGATGTACTGCGTGCCGTCGGGGTCGAAGTTCTGCCATATCTCGTAGTACATGTCATAGTCATCGTCAGTCAGGCCCTCTTGCACGTCCTCTGTCGCCTGAAGAAAGAAATGCGGCAGCCATTAGAGTAATCAGTCACTAATAAAATGTTTCCCCACTCGACGCGGAGTCTTCAACGCACCTGAGAATAATTCTCGAGGATGACAGCGATGTACATGTTGATAACGATAAGGAACGAAATGACGAGGTACGACAGCAGGAACGTGATGCCGATAGTGGAGGAGCCGCAGTTACCCGGAATGCCCATCTCGTTGTTAGGCTTCACGCACTCCTCCTCGTTGATGATGCCATCCAGCACACCGTCCCAACCCGCTGATGTCGACATCTGCGAACGAACATGTGACACTCAAAACTGGTCGCTCAGGCCACTTTGCAGGCGCGTCTAGTGCGCCTGGCGAGCGGGTCGGTCTACCCCCCGCCCTCCAGGCGTTAGTGCTGTGCCCTCGCGCGTAACTCGGCACCAGGACCTACCTGGAAGAGCAGGATCATAGACTGGCCGAAGGTCTTGAAGTTATACACGTCATCGAGCCCGCTCTTGTCTTTCACGTTCATGAAGAACGACATGCCGAAGATGGCAAAGATGAACATGACGAGGAAGAGGAGCAAGCAGATGTTGAAGAGCGCTGGCAGAGACATGGCCAGCGCGAAGAGCAGCGTTCGGATGCCCTTGGCTCCCTTAACCAACCTCAAAACTCGACCTACTTTCGCTACTCGCACCACTCGAAGTAACGTGGGCGAGACAAAATATTTCTCAATAATATCGGACAGTACAAGACCTGTCGGAAGGCACATGATTGTCAACACACAACGTAAACATAATTTTCGACAGTCGAAGGTTCGG
Organism: Frankliniella occidentalis; assembly: GCF_000697945.3. Taxonomy (NCBI): domain Eukaryota; kingdom Metazoa; phylum Arthropoda; class Insecta; order Thysanoptera; family Thripidae; genus Frankliniella; species Frankliniella occidentalis. The sequence goes on along the minus strand of NW_026267416.1, from coordinate 227,503 downwards.
TATACTGACCTAATATTGATAGAATTACTACTACAAAATCGAAAAGGTTCCATGGCTCTACGAAGTAGTGATACCGTAGAGCAAATATTTTCATAAGACATTCAGAACTGAAGATTACAATGAATATCATGTTAAGGTGGTCCAGCACCGTACTAAATGTTTCAGCCTGCTGATAATGGTCAAGTGTCATGGTCAACATGTTGAGACCAATGAACAACATAATAAACATGTCGAATTTTTTATCCGTACAAATCTCGAACACTATGGCTTGAGGTCTCCACTGGAAAGATATGGAAGAAAGTTCATGGTAGTCAATATCAAATTTTGAAAGAACATTATGTTGTAGTTCAATGGGGTTTGATCCACAAAGCTCCAAGGCGATTCTGCCGTTATGGGCGCTAGCGCGTTCACTCGCTAGGAGAACAAAAGAGAAACGTTATAGGGGCGGGTGTAATTTAAAGGTTTACGAAACTTAGAACGTTAATTTAAAATTTTTGGACACCATTGTGGGGAAAAGAACGTAATTTAGTGGTTTGAAAGCTACAAACTATACTGGTAATATTTATCTGCTAATTTCGAAATCTTAAAAGCTCCACTTTATTTCTCATAGCGGCCCGAGCGAGGTAGCGCACCAGTGAACCTAGCAGTCGAGTTTGGCGTAGGATCAAATCCCAGTAACATTTTTTTTATTACACACCCTTGGTCTTGGAATGGCCTTCATAGGCTTCTTTGAGCCCATCTTTTTCATTGCATTGTAATATTTCTTCTGATCTTCAGTCATGAACATCTCTAAGGATCCTCCAGCCTTTTTCTTTTGCTCGTTGAAGTTGTCGATGATAACTCCGATAAACAGGTTTAAAGTGAAAAATGAGCCGAAAATAATGAAAAAGACAAAGTACAGGTACATGTAGATATTTGTCTCCCTAATTGGTTGCTTGTTGATCTGAAACAAAAGCCGATAGTGACGCACTGATCGTTAGAAAAACAACTCTAAAAATAATTAATGACGCACCTCTCTGGAGTCAATGGCATCATTCATAATTTGAATCCATCCTTTGAATGTTGCTACTTGGAAGAGACATAAATAGGCCTTGCCGACATGGTCAAAATTCATCGGTGAATTTTCCCATGTGTAATTTTCTGCTATGCAGGCATTCTTGTCTGGTATAATTTCATGGCTCAGAGTCGTCTTGTTTGCATCCACACACTGCGAGTAAAATAAAATAAACTCAGTCACAAAAGCATAAACCAAGAATTAAAAAAAAGAAAAGGCATTTACTTACCTTAAAATATTTTCCGGCGAACAGTTGGACTCCCATAATGGCAAAAATAAGCCAAAATATGAGGCACACCAACAGCACGTTGAAGATACTAGGAATAGCCTGGACCAAGGCATTTACTACCACCTGCATAGCCAAATATATATTAGAAATGAGATCTATAAAATCATGTATGTTGAAACTCATTTTTAAACTGAGAAAAGCACACACACAACCTATACTACACATTTCTTTATATGCTAGTAACTTTTCCCAGCAGAGGTCAAAGTTCTAATTTTGTCTGAAAAATTGGATTTAAATATATACATAAATGCCACTAAAAATCTACCATGTTCAAACCAAAATACAAGCTAAACCATTTCGTGCATTTGAAGATCTTTTAGAGTGCGATTTTAAACAGTACACAATATGTTTTCAGACAAGGTAGCGTTCATAGCACTTTTGTTTCCGCTAGCACAAGTAAAAACAGCTACAAGCTAAGCAATAAATAGTCACAGAAGAAGATGTGTGATTTAAAAAGAAAGGACTGGAAAGATGGGTCTTTCAGGTAATGGGCCATCGGCTTGCTCTCATGCTAAATATAGTGATAGGGAGAAAGAGGAAAGGAAAACTAGTCTAATTTTATCATTTGGACAGTCCACTAAATGTTTCAATTCAAGCAATTAAAAGGCATATTTTTTTAAAACCTAAGGTCTAAAAATCGTTGGTCTTTTTTTTTTATCTAAGGCATGAGTGAGGTAGTTCATGTGGCTGCATTGATGCACATAAACTAGAAAAATATAATAGTGTGCAGTAAAAAGAAAATTTTGCTAAGGCCAACATTTGTCAAGTACTGGTTTCCATTTAGCTTTCTAAAATTTCTAAGGTTTTGCTTTTTTACATACCCTCATTCCCTGCATTCTAGACATAGCCCTAAGAGGCCTAAGAGCCCTGAGTGTCCTCATTGTTTTGAAGGCTTGAATGCCACCAGCCCCAACCAGGGAGGCAACGAAGTTTATCAGAGAGACCTGAAGTTTTCACAAAGGCAACATGAAGGTCTTAGTAACTTTACCAACACGACTTGTGCTTGGCCGACAAGCCAGGACGGGAACAGCATCGGTAAAATTGTTTTGCCTTTCATAAAATAGGTGGAATCACAATTTAGGTTAATGACAGCTAATGCGAGTAAAGATGATGGAGTGACCTGCCCTGGAATGTACCTAAGAACGAGAATGAGGAGGGGTGGAAACGAAGAGACAGAAAGGTGTGGAAGAGAGGGAAAATTGGATGACGCCTGGATCAGAGTGAGACTGAGGTGCTCTGAGAATGGGGGCAGAGCCCCAACCTCGCCGCGCGCACGGTGTGGCACGGAGTGCTTAGCACAGGCGTTGGCGAGGGGTCCTCCACTCCCAAAATAGGCGTGTACAACGAGTTAAAGCGAGTTGGGCACGAGTTGACAAGTGGAAGATTTGAAAGCGCGTTTAGCGCGAGTTTTCCAAGAGATGGATGCTAGTTTTCTTGCGTTTTTGCGAGTCGGACGCCTGCAAGTACAACGAGTTGGCGAGTGGGTGACCCCTCGGGCGTTGGCACGGCACAGACACAACACACACGTAGTAATGACAATAATATCAAACATTGAAAGCTCTTGCTCACTGAAACATTACAGGGTACAAGTATTCATGTGCAAAATAATACACAAAAAGGGGCGACCTTCCAAAGTAGACAGTTGGCGGTTTTGTAAAGGATTATTATTTTAAAAAGCAGCAAAAAAACATAAAAAAAATCACGCACAACGGATAATGCACAGTTATTGTAACGACTGGCTAATCGGGTAACCCATGACTTCTTCTTTGGAAGGAAGCCTCTCACAGCCGATAAACTCTCGAAAGAAACGAAGAGGCGCGGGTAGCGTCAAACACTGCTGTACAGCTGTACAACCACTGTGTGAGAGACAGAGACAGACAGAGAAGACGTTGTCGGCACCGGCAGCACGTTCAGGCACATGCAGCGCACACAGCACGCAGACGCCACAGCAGTTCCTCTCTCTCTCGGCAATAATTTCCCCCCCTTTGCTGAAGGTACAGGGTGTCCCATAGGGATCCCGCACTATATTTTGTTCATACTGTACCGCATGCAGGCTTGCCTACTGCGGCCTACTGTTGCTCATGGTGCTTTGAGCCACCGAGAGAGTTGTCAACTCGCCTATTGGCTTTAATGCGATACAGTAACAAAAAAGGGGAAAAATGAAAAAGAAGAGCGGAGCCTATAGCACATTCTGTATAATCCATTTGTAACACTTTGGAAAACGAAGCAGACAGAAGTCGGACAGAAATTGAAATTAGAGAGAGAGGGAGCAAGAGGGAGAGAGTGTTAGTGTGTGTACATGTGTGTGACAGACATACAGGCCACACAGTACTTACGCGCATGCCCTCCCAACGCGACACGGCTCGCAGGGGGCGGAGGGCGCGCAGCGTTCGCATGGACCGAAATGCGGGTATGTCCGCCGCGCCGGCCATAATGGCAGCTAGGTTTATCAGAGACAGCTACACACAGAGAGGCAATGTAGCACCAGGGACAGGCAAGGGACAGGCGGGGGCAGGTGAGAAGGGGTGGACCCTGACACTGGAGAAAATGTCTTCACATATTTTTTAAAAGTAAAACAACACATGAAACCAAAAAAATCGGATGAATCTGGATCTCATTTTTCTACAGGAGCTGAAAGAGATAAAAGATTAGCGACAAAATAGGCTTTGTAAGTGAAATCACGAGTACTCACCATAACAATGACGAAATCGAGCCAACACCAGGCATTAGTGAAGTACTTTCGAAACCCTAACGCCAACCACTTTATCAACATTTCGATAAAGAAGATGACGGTAAATATTCTGTCCATGTAATAAAGTATGTCTTGTAAAATAGGTCTACTCTGTAAATGGACGTCTTCCAATGCCTGCAGAAACAGATACAAAACGTGGATGAGCACTCGTCGTCTTCTTGCGCGCCGCGGGGAAGACAAATTACAAATACACTTACCAGGGCCATACTGCTAAGTAAAATCATAGTGATGACAGCCGTCTCGAAGTATTTATTTTCGATCAGCTGGTAAGTCTTGAGTCGCAGGTTGGCCCAGCCCTGCCAGAAGGGCGCGTCGTCATCGCCGGCCAGGAAGGGGAACCGCTTGTAGCAGTTGTCCGGGCAGCAGTCGGCGGGGTACTCGCCCACCAACACATCCTCGGTGTTATCGGCGATGATGATCTCGTCCATGTCCCCCTCACCCTCGCCCTCCACATCACCTTCTAAGTCTGTGACCAGAGAGAAAGAGAGAAAGTTGTCATCTTGGGGTCACGCCTTTCTCAGTCAGAAGGTGGGTTGGTTACGTCTAGTTAGAGGGGGTGCCAATCCACCCTGACCGTCTCTAGTTTGCCCTTAGAGTACGCACTGCTTTTGAAAGTGCTGATATAAAGTGCCTGATCGCCGACGAACTCTTATTAGCAAACTGGGAAAGATCCATATAGGTTTTCGACGGTCAGGGACTCAATCTGAGCACTTTCACTTTCAGTGCCTCTATGGGCTGGCTAGGGCCCGTGAGGGCCAGGACCGGTCAGTACCCCTCTTAATATACGCAACCGTAGACGAGTCTCATATATTTCCATCTGTGTCTCAAATCATGCTTGCTGTCTCCCTCAAACACACCACGCCACTTACCTGTCTCTACCCTCTCGCCCTCCAAGTCCTCTTTGCTGGCGTCCTTCTTTTCCTCGCCATCTAGAGTCTCGAGGCTACCTTTATGGCTCTCATCTTTGAAAGGCCTATTTTTGTGGCTCCCATAAGAGTGATTGCTGAGACGGGGAACAAGAGTGGTCAGTGAAAAGCTACAAGAAAAAGTCGGTATCTGAGGTAATAATAACAAGACTGCATTACCTAATATTGTCATCGTCGTATCTGTGCTTTATAAAATCGCTTTCAAAACGATTGTCTTGGTGGTTTCCAGTGATTGAATTTCCTATTGATTTGGCATTGTTTAGGAATTTTCCCTTCCTGAGCTTGTTTTTCAGGTCTCCTTTGGAATAAGCGGCATGGAAAAAGAAACAAAAACCGGACATTCCCATAAAAGCACTTTGTAAAACAACACCGACACAACATTAAGTCTAACTACTACACGAAAGACGCGTGCATGAAATAGTAGACCTTAAACCTATAGTTAATTTTTTTTTACCTAGAGATGTTTCAATTACAATGAGTTTAATTTCAAACTGATGTAGCAGCATAAGAGAAGGGTGCCAAAGTGTGATCTGGAGTAAAAGCTGACCCCGACTGGATCGTGTGCCTCGGGACGGGGCCCAGCCAATGAGCGCAATTGAAGAGCTACGGCGATATGTAAAGGTGCGTCAGAATAGTGAAAGACCGCCGAACCGAGTAATGTTACTACCTCCTATGTAAGTTGAAATGCAAAGAGACAGCATCCACATCCAGCTCTCCGCAGGTCGCCGGGCCATAGACACCATGGGAATCTTAGCCTGGGTCTTTATTGCACCTTCTCTACAGACAGAAGTGTCTGACCATGAAACAGTTAACACGGTGAGTCCCACGTGACCACACGTATGGACACAATAGCATGTAAAAACCCCCCCCCCCCCCCCCTTGGACTCAACGTGTTAAGATTGCGTGCCAAAATGTCACACACAGAGAAGTGTTTGTGTGTGTGAGAGAGTGAGTGTGTTACAACCATGTCACACACTTTTGCTTCGGGTAAGTAGTAAGTAAATACACTTTTTAACGTAAGTCACACACTTTTCTTTGGCCGGCATATTGGCCGGACACTTTCCAGTGCAGAGGCGGCAGTTTAATGTCTCGATTTGGCTGCCCGTCGCCAATCTGACGCACGTTTACAAACGGCCATGGCCTTTTAGTTGCGCTCACTGGCTGTGCCCTCATCTCGCGGTACATTCATGAGGTCCGTGCGCGTCTGTTTACGTGGCCCAGGGATCCTGAGATATAAGACATATCTACAAATACATGTGTATTTCTTCTTTTGGGAGCTTTACCAGAATAATATATTCTCCTCCAGTCCTGCCTAATCTGACGAACCAAACCAATACAGTCGAACTCAAGCTCTCAGACCAATCATTTTTCTGTGCGCGCTGATCCACATGAAACGTCTAGGAATGAAGCAATTGCCGTTTCGAAAACTTTACATTTAAAGCTTTGTGGGCGTTACGGGGACAAGGGCACCGATACCAACGGGATGTATACTTGTCAAGTAGACTCTTCCTGTTCCAATGACACAAACTGACTGAGATAGGCTAATTTAAATGTTTTTACGCATTTTGTCCAAAATAAGGGCCTTGGTCCGAAATTCGGGCTCATGACTGTACGCGCTCCGGCCGGGGGTAGCTTCTTTTCCGTGATGCCGTTCTCTCGTGGTGCAGCACAGCGCTCTGGTAAGGTCTATTAGTTCAGAGATGGAACTACAAACACATCGCAAGCGCCAAAACACACACTACTACTCCATTTTAAGCACAAGAAAGACAAGTGAATTTTGACCGATGAGGTATTGTACTGATGAGTTGCATTGCAAGTAGAACTTTGTTTTATTTGCTACTACCGCAGCAAACATTTACATCCAAAAAAGCGTTCCATCCATGCAACTTTGAGGCTGAGGGCATACAGGAATTTCGGGAAAGACGACTGATAGATAATGCAAATTTCTACGGGCAAACTCCCCAAAACACAAAAACTAGAGAGAGGTGTGGGCACAGGGTGGGCAAACATCAACACATCAGACACAACACACCAACACATCGATCACCTGTTATAGTAAATACGCACCATGTATGGTAAACTCCATGCCATCGCCAATGGCCATCTCGAGCTGAGTGTTGGGACTTTTCTTGTCTCTGAATACCAGACCTCCATCTGCTAGGATTTCGTCGGCTCCAAGATCCAGGTCCAGATCTCGATTTGCTGTGAACAGGAGGAAAGCAGTATGAGAAACAGTGCAGGTTCTACGTTAATTAATATATTAGAAAAAAAATAATAATTTTACTCACAATGTGCAGTTTGGTCTGATATTTGGTTGGTTAGTTTGTTTCTGACCATTTTTAAAACATTCGCTACATTCATCTTAATCCAGTTAATAAACCTTGATATCCGGTTAAAAGCCTCAGCGATTTTATTTGTCTCACTGTCCGCCGTGGGGGCGAAGAGATTGGAAGACCCAAAATTGGACAGGAGCAAGGCAAGGAAAAGGTTTAATACGACCAAGTTGCCGATCACTACTGTGGCCAGGAAGAAAGGGATACAAGACCAGTCTCCAACGAGCATACAGTCCCACATTGATTCGATCCACTCTCCACAAAGGACTCGGAAGACAATCATAAACGAGTGCATGAAGTTAATGAAGTTCCACCGCGGCATCTCGCCCCCAGGGAATTTGTCCACATTATCTGAAACAGGGCAAGGCTCGTTAAGGGTGCGTCATCGTCCTGCGTGCTAGAGGCAGCCGCGAGGTAGGCAACGAGAACGCTATGGTGTCGGCGTGTTGCCTACCGCCGGTTTGACAGGCGTTGTTGAATGACACGCATGTTATATGGTGACTTACCGTAGTAGTTTTTGCCGAAGAGCTGCATTCCCATCACGGCGAAGATGAAGATAATGATACACAATACAAAGACCAAGTTACCTAAGGCGCCCATGGTCCGACCCATGATAGATATGAGCAAGTTGAGCGTGGGCCACGACTTGGCAAGCTTGAACACTCGGAGCTGAAACATAAAGACGTGTCATAAACGGAGCATGAAGTTGATGTTAGATTAGAGTGGCTCTTCACAAAACTCACCAAACGGAAGGACCGCAACACCGACAAGCCCTGCACCCCCTCAAGACCGAGCTCAAGCAGAGACAGCGCTACGATGATGAAGTCGAAGATGTTCCAGCCCTCTTGAAAGTAGAACTTTGGGCTCATGGCAACAAGTTTCAGTGTCGCTTCGATACCGAAAGTAGCAGTGAAAAACTGGAGTGACAGAAAGGGAAAGGTATAATGATTTGTGCTGCAAGTAGCTAGATGCAAAAGAACAAACGTGTCGTATCCTTAAGCTGCCAACACTTACGTAATTGCCGCTTTTCAACGCGCTGTCCATAGCTGGATCCATGTCATGGTGATCGAGGGCCATGAAGAGCGTGTTGACCACGATGCAGAGTGTGATAAAAAGCTCCACAAAGGGGTCGAAGACAAGTTGGCTGACGTAGTGCTGGAGCTTAAGCCAGCACCAACAGCAGTCCCACACGCAGAACACGTCGATGCCCCGCAAGGAGGCAGCTATCAGCTTCTCCTTGAAAGTAGGCTCCTCCTCGTCTTCTTCTGTTTGTTGAAAATAATAGACAGACACTGCACGTGGTCTTAGTAAATCTGTTCTGAGCCACTCTTTTTGGGGAAAGAGCTTTGTATTAAGCTACTAAATCAAGCGTCTTTTCAAGAGTACCTGGAGGGCCTCTTTGCGTCTCATACCACTTAGCTGATGACACTAAGTATTAGGGGAAGCGTAGTATTATTACGTTTAGATTAAAATGTTGGAGCTGCGACCAAGCAAAAAAGATAGGGAAATAGGAGATTAACAGTCGTTTTAAACCTGTTTTGTGCTCTACCACCTATGAAAGCAAAAGTGCTTGGAGTTCAAAGTCCCAAGCACCCATCCGATTTTTAATGAGCGAGGAATGGAAGCAGTCACGAAGTAAAACTGGCGCAGAAAGTATGACGGTGCTCGTCTCGATTTTTAGAACTATTGCGTAAAGTGGGGGAAAATTGTGATAATATCCGGTGTATTTTCTAGCATGGATTGAATGTGGTAAAAATTCGTGAGTCGTGTTCTTTCTATGAAAAGGCAAAGGGTGTTATCAGCTAAACTGTGGTCAAACAGTGGTAACTAAGGTCCAAAGGGAAACTCAGGGGGAAACAAAGACAACACGTGCACAAGAAGTGACTGCGATCAGCGTTATCTGCTCTCCAGTCCTGAAATAAACAACTACGATGTTTTTCGCTTTGCTCACGGTTCCATTTATGATGGCAGCATCCCACGAAAATGCTGAAGCCTTGCTGAAATAGTTTCCCTTTGGAAAAAGACAAGAGGACCAGGGATGTGAAAAAATAAAATAAAATAAAAGATCTGAAAATTTTAAATCTTATTTATCGTTAACTGTTGAAATGTTTCTTCTAACAGAAATGAGTATTACTGTTTTTTTCCCGGTACTCCATTACATCTATGTTACTAATTTCTCTAAGTTATTTTGTGAGAAGTCTTTTCGTAATATACTGAGAGTGAGAGAAGCATCGCCCGCATCACCTTCATCGTTTTGAAGAGTACGAGAGTAGCGAAGATGTCAGCTTGAAGAAAATGCTATGGGCGGGACAGCATGTTAAAACCAAACGGTATGGCGCATAGCGATACTTGGTGACAGTCTAAGACATTTCAGGCAATTTGTCGAAATCGCAGACAGTTACCCAGTCAATGAACAAGTTACAGCCTCAGTCAAAGAAGCAAAGAGCACACAACACGATCTACAAAATAAGAAAAACATGCAGATCAAGGACAGAGAAACGTGTCAAGTAACTACCCTACTCTCTATGCTATACACGCCACTCAGTATTAGGCCTTATCAACTTAAGGGAGACAGCAGAACAGCAGACAGGCGCGGATCAAGTTCCGACTGACTGGTGCACGGTCGTTTGCCTACATTCAGGGGTTTTGTGGGGCAAATTGCCTACCTTTCAGGTGGCTCTCTAGAGACCACAGGGGGAGGGGGGGCGCCTGGGGTAGGGCCTGCACCCTCTGTGTTACTATGCTGCGCTTCGTGTGTTTGGGGGGTTGGGATGGGGGGGGGGTCGCCCCTCTCCTCCCGCCCCCCTTAATACGCGCCTGACAGCAGATGCATTATAGACTAATATCTGCTAGAACGATTATAATTCTGCATGTAAATGCGTATTTATGAGTAAAATCACCAGCTCCGGCATCCAGTTGTCCGTCGAAACACAGAGATCGCAGATTTTGAATACATGTGCTGTTCTGCTGTTCTTCCGTCTCCCCTCTTCTGTTGATAAAGCCAAAGTCACCTATCTAAAACAAAGTATATTCTACACTACCAGAAGGCAAAGATTCAACTCTATCGATGGAAATACACGGATAATATATGAAGATTCTAGTATAAGGAAAAACGGGGAACGCGTAGGCAGGGGAAGGCAAATAATTCACAAAGCGGGATAGAAATTTCCATGCAGTCGATGGTTCATACAGCTTGCTAACTAGTTCGAACTGTCGTACAAATCCTTTCCCCAAAACGGCTCTAGCACAGACTTAAAAAATGGTTAGTTTCATGATCATTAACACATATTTACAGTACATAATGTCAATAATGTAATTTGTTTCCTAAAATTTTCATATTTTTGACCACGGGGCCATTACCGAGATCGACAATACAGGTTGGTCGCTGTGCACACTTGGAGCAAATGCGAAAACTAGACCGCACCCAGACGTGTGGATGGGTAGGTCGGCTACAAACGATAGGTGAATCCGCGCGCGCCCATCCCCAACCCATACGGATGGGCTACAACTCTGAAAAATAGTCGTATGTTTACGGGAAAATTTTCCATGATGTGAGTTCGTAAAATTACAATTTGAAATAGTAAAATAACAATAACTTCGTATCGACTTGAAATTCAGAGAGGAGCATAACTGGTCCGTCGTAAATTTACAACATTATTTTGTAATTCCAAATTACAAGAAAAATGTCGTAACTCTACGAGGAAAGTTTTCACAGTACAATACGCGTTTGCGACAGCGCGGGGCACAGCGACCATCCTGTTTATTTAGAATTCGGTTTCGCTATACAAGTAATGTCGCAAAGGCAACAAGAAAGTCAGAGAGCACCTTTCATCAGATCATTGAAATCTGCTATTGCATAAAGAAGAAATTTTCATATATAAACCCGTTCTTTTTCGAATATAAGTTCAACGTACCGAATAGCAATATACAGCATACGTACACCGAAAAAGTACTCTGTTACCGTATAAATGTCTCATCATGCACTTCAAAATTAACTCAGGAACGATTTGTCTACATTGCACTTTCTGTACAGAGTAAGGGGGCATGCCATGTCGACACCTCCTTTGACCGAAAGACACACAGTTCTACGGCGAGTTCCGAACGACACACACTCATAAACCAAGTGTGCAACTGCTTAACCCATGTAAGTATACAACGACAGGTTAAATACTTGCTAGTGCTCAACTGCGTAGTTGCATACTTGCAAGTGTTCAAATCGTTAGTTGTGGACTTGTAAGTGTGCAACTGCCCTGTTCAACACTCCCCACGCAGAAAGCGTCCACTTTGAGGAAGTGTCCAACGTGGGAGTTGCGCACTTACAAATGCACAGCAACTGAGTTGAATCCTGGCAAGTATTTAACCTGAATTTGCACACTTACAAATAAATGTTAAGCAGTTACACATTTGCACAATTTTAAGTTTTTGACTGGATGTTCGAATGCTTTGAAGTGTTCAACAGTAAATTTGAACACATTTAAGCTGTCCAAAGGTTTATGGCCAACCCTGGTGTTGAACACTTCTAAGTGTTAAACTTTACTGCTAATCACTTTATTGGCTGAGCGATTAGCGAAGCCTATAACTCTGAGTGGTCGGAAAAAAACTTTGTCTGTAAGTACGTCTGGCTCTCTGTGTGTCCCAGACGATAACTCGAGAACGAATTGAGCTAGCGACCTGGGATTTCCAGGGTCATCAAAAGACAGATCGATTTCGAAGAGGAGGAGCATTCTAGCTTTT